>NW_006203415.1:583663-597010 GCF_000334495.1 Tupaia belangeri chinensis | reverse complement strand
TTTTTGCTACAGGGTGCATGCGCTCACCAGAAAGAGAGAGAGACACAGAGAGACAGAAAGCAAGAAATCACACTCCAGGGGGATGGCCACACCACAATCCCTTCTCCTCCATTCTCTTTAGGATCTTGAGCACGCACGCACACGCACCCGGAGTGAGTTTAAGTCACCGGGTCCAGGACTTGAACTGTGGTTGACTACATGGGAGTTCAGCAACATAGCCATTACACTAACTGCTGTTCCCATTATTTCTTTATTCTGACTGGATCTGTCTATCCTGAGCCATGAAAAGAAAATCAGAGGATACACCCTGCCAGGCTGCAAAGCCAGGGGCACAGAGGGAACCTACAAAAGAGGACTCTTCTCCAACATTGCAACTCCATGCACTTCCCCAACTTTCACTCAAACATGTTCACACACATGCACATATGTGCACACAAGTGTGCAACACACACACACACACACATGCTGCTGAAGAACTTCCAGCACAAGCTACCACCTCCTGCCCACAGTAAGTCCAGGATTTAATGGCTGAGCTTATCTCATGAGACATTCCCAAGGCTCCATTTTTCATTAAGCAATTTTTAAAGAGTTTTATGACCCCGTGAACAATAATTTTTTTTAGTGAAAGCAGACTGAATTGTAAGTGGTGGTAATTACACCAAACTAATTGTAGGCAAAATTAGTAAGAGGTCAGATCCGTTTGGTCGCAAAAGAAAATATATGCTTGGATCACACCTTAAACGATCTCCAGGAAATTAATTCATCATGAGAATAAAAGGAATCTTCTTAAATCAACAGTGACTCTCTCCTAAAACATGTGTGGGAAATAAGGTTTCCTCTTTGGTTTTGGCTTTTGTTAGATATCCACATGCCAGTCTGTACTAGGACTTTAATAGAACAGAAGGTGAGGGAAGGGGATCTACTTCAGTGCAGAGCAGTCCCTATGGACTTTTTCCCATGACAAAGTTTCTAACAGAGTTAAGTCTAGCTTATCTCACCAGATCTTTCATGGCCCTGCTGTCCTACTTCTTAGGGCCTTATTTCCCACCACTCTCTAGCCATCTGAGACCATTTCTGCGCTTTTGACTTACACATGAAATTCCTTCTGGAACTTTTACCTTGGTGCCCAACTAAGGCCCTTTCCTTCCTCAAAACAACTCAGCCTGGACAGAGAAGGGAGATAGACTGTCCCTCCCAGGACACAGATTTCATCCTCATGGGCGTTTTTCATACCGTGTTATGATAACAGTACACTGAGGGATAAGGCTGGAGGATGGGTTGGTTCATAGACACTCACCTACCAACCATGGGGGACTCGAGGTTGGAGACCTAGAGTGGCCTCATGTCTGACAGAGTAGGCAGCCTGTAAATGTTTATGAGAATGGATGAGTCCTGCTACTGCCAAGCCACTCTTCAGTGGCCACATTTGGCTGTTCCTGGTCAGCCTTCTTTATTCAAAGGTAAACAGCACTCACATGCAGGCACCACTTAGCATAATCCTCACTTCTAGAAAACCATCAGCAGGGTTGAAAGCAAGGTTTGGATCACCAGGCTGAGCCAAAAGCTAGGGCAATACTCACGGTTTGACATCAGTGAGAAAGAAAGTTAGAAGGAAATGGGACAGGAGCAACCAGAGGACACACAAAGAAACCGACCCTTGCACCTCAATTTTCCTGAGCTGCCCAGGCAGAAAGAGACAAGGATGGCCCCAAGAAATAAAACATCCAGCAGGTCCTTAATGGTCTCAGGGTAAAGAGATTTCCAGGAAGAAAATCCAGTCAGAAGTTCAAGTTCTGGAAAACACAATATGGCTGCAAAGACTCAGACCCTTTCTGAAATATTTCAGCAGTGTCTTCAGCCAAGTAGCTATAAGAAGGGCCCTCAGAGATACAAAATCTAAGAAAAATAGTCCTGGCATCTAATTACAACAGTGCAGTTTGCTGCTTTTATCTGTAATTGGACTGTATAGTCTTTCATTCTAATTTACTTTACATCTAAACTGTGATAATCAAGACAAGCAGAACAGAATGGTCTCTAACTGGCTATCCTACTGACACCCGTTAATGCCTAATTATAACAACTAAATTAAAGATGTGACTGTAAAGAGGTGAAATATCAGTTTAAAGCATTTATTCTGTGGGAAGAAGTAGAGATTTTAAATCCTAAGTAAGAAAATCAATATTATGCCTCATTATATTGGTATTGCTAAACAGATTAATGAAATTAAGTATTTTGTTGTGTTGCTTTTCTTTTTCCCAATGTTACCCTGATGTGATGATGGTTTGTAATGAAGGAGTACTGCAGGGGAGGAAGTCTGAATTGAGAGCCAATTTATACACCGAAATTGGAAGATAGCTAATCTCGTTTATAGAGCAAAGGCTTTCTTCTGATATGCTTGGATTTTTAGATAGGGATCATGGGTCTGGACTTTTGCAGTCTTGTAGAACAAAAATAAAAATAAATTAAACTCAGAGCGAATGTGCTGGCTTTCCTCTTCTTATGGACACCAGTGTCAACAGGGATTACCTTGACAATGCCATTATCTAGGAACACTCTGGTTTGGGACAAGCATCCTCGGGGCTTTGTGTACCAGTGGTCTCACAGTCTATGCCAGGCTAATAATGGCCACCTATGAAAATACAGACGATAAGGGACAGAGGGAAGCTGGCCAGATGAACAGAGGACATATAAGGTCCCCAAAGCTATTTTGTTGTAGAAACTAGAGGAGGAGCCATGAGAAGAAGCCACTGTTCAGGTGTGATAACCAAGTTAGGACATAAAAGAACAAGGCTTGGAAAGGGAAGATGTCCTACAAGGCAGTGCATCCACAGAATGAAACCCCAACTTGTTAGTTTACTTGTTTAGACAACTTCACATTCTGATTTCTTTTTCTTGAAATATTCATTATTTTATTTAACTGTATTTATTTAGCTATTTATTTTAATTTGACCAGAGAGGGAGAGAGCAAGAAAAAGAGAGAGGGAAAGTGAGAAAGCCAGCCTCCAGATCTAGGATTCGAACAGTGGTTGTTCATGTGGGAGTCCAGCACCTTAACCACCACACCACCTGCAGGCCCCACATTGTGATTTCTAAACTTTGCAACTCCATGTCAATACAGGACTCAAAAACTTAAAAAGTGGCGAATGCTGACTATGTCAACCACTCTTTGGTACTTCTCCCCAACTTCCCATGTCACAGAGATATACCAATGCAAGTCCTTAAGGAATCTGAAGACCTAGGATAGTAAGATGACCACATTGAAGAATCTCTGGAAATTACCTAGAATTGGATTTACCAGCTAGCAAGTTACTGTGAATGAACAATGAGGACTACAATGTGCCAGACATCTTCTGGGACTGGGAACATAAAGATGGGTCACATGAGATCCTGACTGCTGGGACATGCCATGTGCAAAGCTCTGGGCCATGCAGGCTGTCAGACCCAGCTGGCAGAGGGGAATACAAAATAGAGGGTCCTCAACCAAAGAAGAAAATGCTTTAGTGAACTTATCCAGAATGACTAAATCAAAAAATCAAGAATAAAGGCATTTTAATTACAACATACCTTTTAACCATCACTGTTGGAAAAAAATAAAATAAAATGAATTTTAGTTTGAGTTTTGCCTATATCACCAGCTTTCTGGATTCCTGGGGCCTTTACCAATCTCTTAAACATATGCACTGACATGAAGGCAGAGGTGAAGTTGCCCCGTAGGCAGTGCAAAGGCTGAGTGATTATTTCAGGCCAGGGAGAGGTCACCAGGCTCCTAAGAAAGGGACAGTATAGTTCCCGATCTTGCAGGCCAGACACAGCTCTAATTGCCCTGGTGCTGCTGGCACTGAGAAGGCAAACGCCTCTGCCTCCCACCAAGCTTGCCTCCCAGCTGCACAAACAAAGCCAAATAAAAACTGCTGGCGGCCTCTGGTCCCACTGCGACAGATGTGGTGCCTCTGTACCATCTTGTCTGTTCTTAAGGGTTTTTTTTGTTTTGTTTTGTTTTTTATTGCAAACAGACAGATGTAGCTTGTCCCTTCCATCTTGTTTATGATGCTGTAAGAACACCTGTGGAAGAACAGGTCCCTGCAGAAATCCTTGACTTCCGTTCAGATGGCTCAAGACTAAGCCAGCCAACTTGACAACTCCGTCTGCTAATGATTCTGGCTTCTCTGCTCAGAGAAACCTGAAGAACCACCACAGAATAATTCCAGGCACCCTTGCATCAACACACCTGTGTGTGCACGGTATTTACAATGTGTGCACATCCATTCCTATGCATTGAAGACCTACTATGTGTGTGCTGTCTGGACTTGAGATCTGTGGGCCGACTCAGTTCAGCTTGACCTTCATTGTGCAGGTTGTTCCCATTATCTGACCTGTGGTCACTCAGCCAAGGACCCTCTGCATTTGGAACACAGCCCCCAACTAGTGAGTGAGAATTTAAGGGCTCTTATCACCATGTTGATTCTCCTGGTTTGAGGTGATGTGGCTCATAACCTGGTGTGGGAAACAGAAAAAGAAGCCACCAGCAGAGTACGTGCTATGCCTCAGGCAGAGAGAAGAGGAGATGCTTATAAAGAAGGTCCAGGCTTGAAGGATAGTCCCAGCTTACAGCCAGACTCTACATCTTCTTACAATTCTATCATCCATTATAGACAGTTTGCCTGGTAATACTTTCTTTTACTAGCACAGATGATGGAGAGCAATGTACAACTTGTAAGTTTGTGTGGCAACTGCCTTTCCTTCTTAACCTTACGTTTTCATTCCACAGATTTTGCTCTGTAACAAGCCTCCAAGCTCAGTTGCGTATAATATCCACTATTCAGTTAGTTCGTGAGTCTGTGGGTGAGCAGAATGGTTCAGGCAGCTTCAGCTAGTCATGCTAGGCCCACTCATGCATCTGAGATCAGCTAGAGGATGGGCTGTTGGCAGAGAGATCTATGATGGCCTTAGTCACATGACTGGCAGTTGGCAGGCTATTGGACAGGGTGACAAGAGTAATTGAGCCACACACCTCTCATCACACAACAGTCTAACCCTTGCTTCTTCACATGGTGGCCACATTGAGAAAGTGAGGCAGCATGTGCTTTCCAAATCCCTTCCAGCCGTCTCAGGTGTCCCATAGTCTCTTTACCTGCAGCAAGGTCTTTGCCCGGGCCCAGAGTCAAAGTGAGAGGGATCCTCCTCAGGCCTCGGATGCCAGAAGGGGAGAAATTTGTGACAATTTCTGGAAAAAAAATAAAAACACATTGTTTGCTTTCTTTTTAAAGTTTAATTATTTCTAGAGAGAGCAGAGAACCGATGCTCCCGCCCTATCCCCCCGGCCAGCCCCCAGTCCCCCGGATTCCGAGCCGACCGCGCGCGGCGGGAGAGAGCACCTCGCGGAGAGGAGCTGCCGGGTTGGGCGCGAGGGGCGGAGGGGAGCGAGGGACGCCGGGAGCTGTAGTCCCGCTATCGCCGCCTGCGCGGCCGCGCCGAGCCGGGAGATAGGAGTCCACCGCGCCCACGGGCGGGTGCGACGCGAAGAGCTGGCGCGAGGGCGGAGGGCGAGATAAAGCGCTCGCTTGTCACGTACGACCTCGGGCTGCTGTTGGATCAGCCCGGGAGAGGAGGAGGGGGGAGCTGGGAGGCTGAGGACGCGCCCGGGGAGAAGTGGCAGCGGCCGCAGTCCCGACTGGCGATTTCAAACAGGGGTTGCAGAAGACAGGTCCTGAGAATCCCCTTCTCCCCTCTCTAGAGCTTTCCAGAACGCCTCACCTGAGGTCTCTAAAGGAAGTCCGCAGAGCTGGTAAAGGGCTTTTTAGACAGTCCTGGGGGAGTGTCTGGGATTAACCCCACATTCACAGTTCTGTCACTAAATTTCTTCCCAGCACTTGCTTTCCCACAGTACACACTCATTTCCTAAGTGGGAAAGCAAGGTGACGGCTTTACGTAACTAACATGAAGCTCCTGACCAGATGCCTGTGTGATTAAGAAATGGATTTTAAGGAGCTGGCAGATGGCGTGGTGGTTAAGGCGGCTGGACTTCCACGTGGCGGAACAGGTTCCAGTTCTGGATCTGGAGGCTGGCTTTCTCGCTTTCTATCTCTACCACTCTGTCTTTCTGATCAAATGTTTTTTAAAAGCAAATAAATAAAGTTAAATAAAATAATTACTTTTTAAAAATGAATTTTAAAATAGTTACCCTAGTATAGGGTACTGCCAAATATTTCTCCCATTTACTACTCCCAAGAGAGTAGGCAGAGCAGGCATCTACCGCCTTCCTCCTACTGTCTCCTGTCTCTCTCTTTCCTACTTCCCACATTGTAAAGAAATGAGCTAAGAAGCTAACTTTGTTTTCTTTTAGAGAGGGATTTTTGCTATAGGGTATGTGTGTTGCCAGAGACAGACAGAAAGCAAGAAATCACACCCCCAGGGGATGGCCACACAGCAATCCCTTCATTTCCTAAGTGGGAAAGCAAGGTGACGGCTTTACGTAACTAACATGAAGCTCCTGACCAGATGCCTGTGTGATTAAGAAATGGATTTTAAGGAGCTGGCAGATGGCGTGGTGGTTAAGGCGGCTGGACTTCCACGTGGCGGAACAGGTTCCAGTTCTGGATCTGGAGGCTGGCTTTCTCGCTTTCTATCTCTACCACTCTGTCTTTCTGATCAAATGTTTTTTAAAAGCAAATAAATAAAGTTAAATAAAATAATTACTTTTTAAAAATGAATTTTAAAATAGTTACCCTAGTATAGGGTACTGCCAAATATTTCTCCCATTTACTACTCCCAAGAGAGTAGGCAGAGCAGGCATCTACCGCCTTCCTCCTACTGTCTCCTGTCTCTCTCTTTCCTACTTCCCACATTGTAAAGAAATGAGCTAAGAAGCTAACTTTGTTTTCTTTTAGAGAGGGATTTTTGCTATAGGATATGTGTGTTGCCAGAGACAGACAGAAAGCAAGAAATCACACCCCCAGGGGATGGCCACACAGCAATCCCTTCTCTTCCATACTCCTCTCAGGATTTGGGGCATCTTGCACAGGTGCCTTGATGTCTAGGACTGGAACTGCAGTTGCAACATTAATAACATTACACCTATCTGCTGGTCCCAAGGAGGTAATATTTAATATGTAGATTTTCTGTTGTTATAACCATTCCACAGATCTTGTGTCTAGACATAAAAGTGTAAGAACAATTGTCAGAGGCTAATTTCTCCCTGGAAGTATCCGGCATGATTTTAATTTCCAGTAGCAGATAATAATTAAAGCCACAAGCAGTAGCTTCCACCAGTTTTTTCTTCTTGAATGGCTGTGAGTCACACTGATTGTCCTCGCTGGTGTGACGTATCTATCCACAACTGCATCTGCCAGCTCGCACATGGGGACGCAGTGCTAGCCTGGTGGGCATAGAGGTGAAAGGCCTGGGCTGAGAAGTGAATAAATTACTTTTAGGGGAGAAAAGCCATTAGTGCTTAGCCATAGTATAATCTGCCAGGAGGCCGGCTCAGAAGAGGAGGAAAGGAAAGATAAAAATTATCACCCTAGGAAGAGTTGTTTTCTTCTCCTGGATGCCTGTGATGAGGCTTGGCTGGGCCTGGTGATGATAAAGGAACCTCGTTCATGAGAAGGAACCTCTCTGGCTCGTTTATCTGTAAGGAACCATTGATCATAGCCTTAATTCTGCAAATACCCGTGAAGTTAGTAAGAGATAAGTTGGAATAGGCCCCATTTTGAACATTTGTCCAGTCACCCAGGCTGGCCCTGAGCAAATTATACTCAACTAACTTCAGGTTTCCATCCCTCCTCGTCGTTAGCCTTTCTGTAAAGGGCGTCTCTCCTTTCTGCTCTGGTTCTCATCACTCTCCCTACCTTCAACCTATTCGGCAATACTTAAGGCCCAATAGCCTGGGTAGTATGAGTTTAAATTATCTTGGGGTTTCAAACTGTCCCCAAGCATGACACATGTATTGCCTTATTTGTCCGTGTGGAATAAGAGACATCCCCTAAGCAATTTCAAACATCAGAAAGCTAGTGAGGACAAATAAAAAAATGTACACTGACTAGTAAAACATGAGGTGTAAGGTAGGGGTTTTCATCTATTTTGGAACTCAGTTTTCTATGCTGCTTTGTAACTTTGTTTTCTATATGATCCTTTCAGCCAATAAGATCCTGACTAGCCTTCTATTGATACAAACCTGGTAGCAATAGTCATACAAATGTCATTTTCCAAACTCAACATACTACCCAGAATCCTTATGAACTTTAACCTCTTCAATCATCTGAAGCTCTGCTGAACTTAACTGAGTGTAGGCTTACTGATGTCTTCTGTTTATAAGAGGATTCAGGAGGGCCCCAGTTTCCTTTATCTGGTAGCTTTTCTGCCTCTGAGCACATACACAGGCACGAGTGATTCCTACTGTCTTTACTAAGTTACAATATTTGCACCAATTCCCAAATTTTGAAAGCCAACCTTAAGAAATATAGTAGCAACGTGACTCCGTTCTGTTGCTTTCCTATAGACACAGAAGCTCAAGCTAATGAGTAAGAAAGTATTGCTAAACATATGTGTTTGCCTTGGCATGCTTCTGCCCACTTCAGAAATTCTGTTGGGGGAGGTGGGGGGGAGGGTGAGATAAGCGAAAAATGGAATTTTTGAGATTTTTTTTACTCTATTTTTTTCTTACAATTTATATTTGAAACTTTGACATATTTAGAAGCATAGACCATACAATAATTGTTTCTTAAAGTTCTTTGTAGGCTAAATATCCAATGCAATTTAGTGTTATTGACTTGCTTTTTCTTTAGAGAAATTTTAGAATTAGTTTTTCAGAGATATAGCTATCACTCAAGTAGTTCAAGAAAGTTTTTATCAAAGAATTACTTAATTTTGTTTATTATCTTTTTTTTTTTTAATTTACTATAGGGCATGTGCACTCACCAGAGAAGGACAGAGAGGGAAAGTGAGAAAGCAAGACACCAGGGTCTAGAACATCAGTGGGCGAGTCCATGTGGGAGTCCAGTGCCTTAACCACCACACCACCTGCTGGTCCCCCCCAAGAAAGTTTTGTAAAAGGGATAGACTCACAGTGCACACTCCTTCAGTCCTTTATTTTGCCTCTAGCTTCTCCCTATTTCTTCCTTTTAGTAATACAGGTGTGACAGCTGAAGTTGTAGCAACCATTTTGTGATCAAGTTTATGAACGTCCCATAAAAAATGTTTGCAGAACAGTTAACTAGCAGGAGCCCAGTTTTTTTGAAATACTTGATCAGATACACCAGCCCTGGGCTCCTTACTGTCGGACTGCTTGTTGCAGGAGAAAAGGTAATTTAAGGTACTGTATGTCAGGTTTTCTATTGCTTGCAGCTTAAGTCTTTCTGATACAGATTCTTTTCCACCTTTGTTCAGATGCCCACCCCAGGGCCAATAATGGCCAGAGATGGGGAGCAGGATCAAGTACAAATATGGGGATCTCACACTGTAATTAGCATGTGGGGATGAGGGGTTTAACAAGCATGTGGAATGTCATTTCTAGGGGGAAAAAAGAGTGAAGAGCAGACCCTCCTCCCCATTATATGGAGAAATTGTTGAAGATGATTTCAAGGTATTGAACCCATGTATCTAAAATAAACAAATGATATTCAGAAAGACACACTAGTAAGTACAGAGTTGGGGTGGGGAGACAGGGGGGCAGGAGGTAATCATTTGAATATCGAATATATCTAAGTTCCCAGCTGTTCCACTTGCCCAGGTTCACAGCCTTCTGGCCACCTGACCCGTTCAGACTAAAATGTTCTCACCATCCATTCTAGAAAGCTTAATAATGTCATGGGCCAGCCAACAAAGGAAGAAACATTTGGAAAGATACTGGGGGCAAAGTGTTGGGGTATATGGAAGTGTTTGTTAGGCAGTCAAGAAACAGATGATGGGTATTGGGCAGTTGCTGAGTAGGCCTTGTCAGACAGCAATAAGAAAGACATACAGCGTTGCTTCTATTACCAGACTTTATGATGCTTTCATGGCACTTGCAACCAGTGGGACTTGCCCAAGAAAGGCAAGGCTGCCTCCATTCATGTCATCAAGTTTATCTCATGTAGTGGGCTTTTGGAAGATATACACTTAAGACCTTTCCTTTAAGTCCATATCGATACCTTTTTTTTTTTAAGAGAGATTTTTGCTATAGAGTACGTGTGCTCACTGAAGAAACATACAGAAAGTGAGAAATTACCCCTGGAAGATTGGCCATGCTGCACTCCCTTCTCTTCAGTTCTTCTCTCAAGATTTTGGGCACACATGCACAGGTGCCCAGCATGAGTTTCAAGCTGCCAGGTCCAGGACTCTAACCGCTGTCGACTACATGGGTGTCCAGTGACATAGCCATTATGCTGGTCGCTATATCAATATCTTTTTTAACAGAGGAGTCAAGAATCTACCTAGAGTGAACTACATCACTGCACCTACCTACAGTGAACTTTCCCCCATGTCTGACTCCTTATCAAGAACCAGAAACTGCTTCTAGAAATGACGTGATCGGATGAACACTGATGGAGGGAGAAGCACCTTGAAATACTCTCCCACTGTACACATTGAATTTGAAATGCTGGTGGACTGTATACATGGAAATTTGGGTCAGAAGGGTGGGGGTGAGAGTTGGAAAGATAGATTTGTGCAGTACCCACGGTGCTGGAATGACGAGTTCACGAAGGAGGACTTTTAGAACATAAGGAAGGAGGGCTTGAAGTCACCACACAGAACAGCAGGCATGTTTAGGACAACAAGAAGTCACAGCCCTTTGGTGCGATGTCATACAAGTACAGGGAGATGGCATCAGAAGGAGAGTGTCTTCAGTTGGCAGAAGCTGCTCCCCCATCAATCATAGAAAAGAAGTGCCACATAGAGGACCCTAGAAACTGTGGAGTCACTGGTTGCCTTCAAGGCCAGAGCTTTGCCAAGCCTGATAAGATGGCAGCTAAACTGAAGGAACACACGGGACAGGAAGAGCACAGAGCGGGAAATTATAGCACTGGCCTTTTACTTGGAGGCAAACGCTTGCACACTTTATTTTTACTGACAGGAACAAGGCCATGGAGAGAACATGAAAGTAAGACCTTGTACCACCAGGAAACCGCACAGTCAGACCCAAGTTTTGTTTACTTCCCTCTCCTTCCATTATTGCACAATTCAGGTTTCATTCAGCATTTAAAGAGGTCAAGGGGCTTGGGGAAAGGAATTGGAGCTGAGGATTAGCCATTACAGGTTCTTTGTTAGTGCGGTCAAGGCACTTGGCTTTCTTATCCCAAATACCTGACCCAGTCTCACCCTCCTCCTCACTACCACTCAGGTAGCCCTAGTACGCTAACCTCAAGGTTAACTGAAGGGTTACAACAACTTTTAAGGTTATTCCCCTTATCATTCTTTCTTCCTGTAGACATTGTGTAATGCTTTCTGTATGCCGCATTCAGAATAACCCTGTAAGGTAAACAAGACTATTATTACTACCCTCATATGGTAGATCAGGAATCTGAGCTTAGCTCTGGGGATAGACGAAGTCTACACCTTGTCTCTAGAGCTCTCTTCCAATTACTGTACTGCTCTTCACCTGGTCCAGTCACTGTCTGCTACACACATGGCGACTAATATGCAGGGACTTCAAAAAGTTGGTGGAAAAAATGGAATTAAAAGGTAAAAATAAAAAATATAAACTATTTCTCAAGAAAAATTTCATTAATTTTAAGATATTTGCATTTTGAGTCCTGAAACCAGCGGCTTGAAAATCATGCTGGGTGTTTGCCCAAAATCCTGAGAGGAGAATGGAGGAAAAGGGATTGTGGTGTAACCATTCCCCTAGGGGGTGATTTTTCTCTCTCTCTCCCTTTGTCTGTTTCCAGTGAGCAAATGCACCCTATGGCAAAAACCTAAAAAAAATAAAAAAAAAAGATAGAAAAAAGAAAGAAGAAAGAAGGAAGGAAAGAAAGAACAGATGGTCCTAGGAATTTAAGGATTTAACCATGTCAGTGCCATCTTTTTGCTGAAGAAATGAGTGCTCTTTAAATTTTTTTTAAGATTAAGAAACAAGGGAACCAGCAGTTAGCGTAATGGCTATGTCGCTGGACTCCCACGTAGTCGGCCGCGGTTCGTGTCCTGGACCCGGTGGCTTAAAACTCACGCCGGGCGCATGTGCGTGCGTGCCCAAGATCCCAAGAGGAGAATGGAGGAGAAGGGATTGCAGCGTGACCATCCCCCCTGGGGGGTGATTTCTCACTTTCTGTCTCTATGTCTCTCTCTGTCTGTCTGGCGAGCGCACGCGCCCTACAGTGAAAACCTCTCCAAAAAAAAAAAAAAGAGTAAGAAACAAAAAATCAGAAGGAGTCAAATTAGGCCTGTATGGCAGATGCTTAATGATTTCTCATCAAAACTCTCCCAAAATTGCCCGTTTTGGTGAGAGAAATAAGCAGAATTGTCAATGGTTTAAAGTACTCTCCGATAAAACTTTTCCAGGTTTTTGTGCTAAAGCTGTAGTTAACTTTCTCAATACACTCTCCTGATAAGCAGATGTTATTATTCTTTGGTCCTCCAGAAAGTCAACAAGTAAAATACTTTAAACACCCCAAGAAACTGTTGCTATGACTTTTACTCTTGACTGACCCACTTTTGCTTCGACTGGACTGCTTCCACCTCTTTTTTTTCCTTTTATTTTTTAAATTTAAATTTATTTATTTATATTCATTCACTATACATCATTACAGCATACAAATGAGATTTTCCATCCAGAATACACTGTATATTGGCTCAATCAAGCACATAAACATATGTGTTATCGTCAACAAATAATTTTCCATTTCTTGTATATTTTGCTTTTTTTTTTTTTCCCATGCTTGATTCCCTATCTCTCACTCTCTGCCATCTCCCACTCTCCTCTCACACTGTCTCCGGTATCTATAGTTGCTTTCTATGCCTTCCCTCCAATACATTTTATTGATTCACTAAAGATCTTAATTAATCTAAATATTTTCAGTAGCAAGTGCAACTGATATATACATATCCATGAACACAAGTATGACTTTAGGCATAAACCTCCGTGAGTAGAATAAGTATATTATAAAGTAGCACCTAGCTGGGGCTATATAGCTTACTGCAGTCATCAAATAGGTATTTTTAATGCATTTTTTTTATTTCAAGGAAAATAGTTTTAGTTTTTTTCTTCTGAAATGTTTTTAACTTAATTAATTTACATTCATTCCCTAAGCATCCTCACATCATACAAAATGTGATTTCCCATCTAGAATATACTGCATAGAGTCTTAATTGTGCATGTTATCAATAATTTTCCATTTCTAGTTTCATATATATATATATATATATATATATATA
>NW_006203415.1:497797-583181 GCF_000334495.1 Tupaia belangeri chinensis | reverse complement strand
TGTAGGGCGCGTGCGCTCGCCAGACAGACAGAGAGAGACATAGAGACAGAAAGCAAGAAATCACCCCCCAGGGGGGATGGTCACGCCGCAATCCCTTCTCCTCCATTCTCCTCTCGGGATCTTGGGCACGCACGCACACGCGCCTGGCGTGAGTTTTAAGCCACCGGGTCCGGGACACGAACCGCGGTCGACTACGTGGGAGTCCAGCGACATAGCCATTACGCTAACTGCTGGTTCCCGTCACTTTCTTAGTTTTTGAACTCTTATTTCTGTGTGTCTGTATTTAATTTTCCTGGTATAACACTCCCTTGAGAACTTCTTGGAGATCTGGTCTGGTGTTGCTAAGTTTTTTTCAGGTTTGTTTATCTGAAAATGTTCTTGTCTTTTCTTCCCATATGACGGATAATCTTGCTGGGCACAGTATTCTTGGTTGAAATCACTTTTCCTTTAACACTTTGAAAATATTTTCCACCTCTTAGTAGTCATGCTTTGATTGTGCTTTGTCTTCAGGCTCCTATTGGTAAAGCCAATGTCCTCACCTGTTATAGTTCTTCAGAGAGATGCTTCAGGATCTTGATCCTACTTATTTAAAATTTCCATTTAAAGGTCTACTCTTGTCTGTGAGTGATCTGGGCACAAAATTTTTTCAACTGGCATTTTCCAGTGACAATTGTGTAAGTAGCCAGTGAGATGTCTATTATGTGGGCTGTTGTTTCAGTTTTTAATCATGGTTCCTCTTCAATTAGGACAGGAACAGGATTATTTTTTTTTTCTTTCCAAACTGTGGATGATCTGCTACTGCAAGCATCAACTTCAACACTGTCTCTTCTCTTCTTAAAATGAGTTATCCATTTTTAAAGTCTCCAAAAACTTTGTGTAAAGATCAGTGATTTCACCATTCTGCCTCTCTAGCTTCACCATAAAATTATTGCTAGTTCTTGCTTCGATTTTAGCAGACTTCATGTTACTTTGATAAGAGCATTTTAAAAGCTTGACTTACCCTTCTTAGTCCTCAAAATAGGTCTGTTTGTAACCGTTATAACAAGTTAGTATGAATTTTAGTGCAAAAAAATTGAAATTCATGCATAGTTTTTCTTAATACACATTTTCCATAAATATTTTGAAGACCCCCTGCCATGCTTACTAAAATCCTACACCTTCCCGGAATTTCAGAGTACACAGAGGTGTAATCTCCCTCTTCTTATCCTCCTAGAAGCAGATATTCTATTTTAGCCTCCAGATCATTCAAAGGAATTACTACATAGCGAAGGTCATGGCAACCGGTTTTGTGGATATCTAAAGCATTTACTGTGGACTTTCTGGAAGATAAAAGAATTATAACATCTGCTTAGTAGGAGAATGAACTGAGAAAGTTAGCTAAAGCATTACTGCCTCACTTAGTATGGTACTGTGGAACCATGATAACGACCATGCAAAAAGAAGCCAGACATCAGATATAGCATTCTTAATAATCAATGGGAACAAGGCAGGCAGGTGGCGTGGTGATTAAGGCACGGACTCCCAAGACCTGGACCTGGTGACTTGTTTCCTCTTTGTCTTTCTCTCTCTCTCTTTGGTCAAATAAAATAATAATAATGATAAATAAAATGAATTAAAAAATAATCAGTGGGAAAAACTTTAGCTGTTTTGTGATCTTTAAAATTCTTGTTAAAATGTTAAAAACTCAAGTTATAGATTATAGATGAAAAATAACAAGACTAATATTTAGTATAATTTTTAAAATGGAAATATTGACAACTAGTGTTTTATTTCTACACACATATCAAGAATAGTTTGAATGGTTCTTGCCACCTTCTTATTGTATAGCTTACAAAGCTAGCATCTTCTATGTCTTTGTAAATTGTAATACTCTTTTTTTAAGTCTGGATTACCTTCCAACATTTATCCTTTGTGCTTTCCGAGTTGTGAAATATTCCAGTCGTTTCTTCAATGGGAAATGTGGGGGTTGCCACTTGTTGTAACCAGCATTACTTCCTCTACCATGACTTCATCCCACAGAGATACTATCTTCACACTGATCAGTAAGTTTGCCTTCACTACGTTCCTGTGATGGTTTATTTTATGTATCAGTCTCACTAGGCTATAGTGCCTAGATGCTGGACCAAAAATCATTCCAGTTATTTGTGAAAGTGTGACTTTTGGATGAAAGTAACATTTAAGTCCATGGATTTTGAGTAAAGCAGATTGCCCTCCAAAATATGGGCCTCATCCTGTCAGTTGAAAGCCTGAATAGATCAATAGACTGACCACTGCTGGGTATAAAGGAATTCTGCAAATTCTGCCAGCAGATGGATGGCCTTTGGATTTGAAACACGATGTTGGCTCTTCCTTGAGTCTCCAGTCTATTGACCAACCCTGTAGATTTGGAATTGCAACTTCTTTTTTTTTTTTTTTTTTTTTTTGCCATGTGGGATCCAGCCATCTAAACCACCCTACCACCACTGGCCCCTTTTGGCTGAATATCTAATTGTCTCAAAAGGCAACAATGTCAACATTCCCCTAACCAGCTATTTCTTCCAGAATTCCATTTATGCCCAACTAAAATTTCAATTGCCCTGTTACCACTTTATGTTTCTTTCTTGTTCTTTCATCTTCGGTGGCCTGTCCCTTTTTTGTTTTTTTCTCTTTATTTTGATAATTTTTTTATTTTTTGATTTCTTATTCACACTTAATTGTTGTGCATCTCTATGGCACACAATACGGTTTTTCAAAGTATGCATGCATAATATGACAATCAAATCAAGAATATTACCACATACATTATTTTCATGCCAATTCCATGTTTTTTATGATCCATTTTTGCAAAATGTTACAAGAATTTGTCAGTTGAAGATGAGAAAGCAACATAGCTACACACTTCGCTTGATGAATAACAGACCAGCAATGATCAAGCACTAACAGACTGGAAAATGTAGCACGATTTGTCAGTGAACATTATGTGCACCTGCTATTTATGTAGAGATCTGTGGACTGAAGAGCTGGTACAAGTTTGTACTTTTACACAATTATCCACAATTCTATCACCGAAATTTGAACCATATTGTTGTGAAATTAGTGATATTGAACTACCTATAGAGGATGATAACTTACTGAAATGTACGCATGTTGAAATCATGTTAACACTCTAGGACTGCCCACACTTACTTTTAAACTGATCATCTAGGTTCATAATTATAGAAGTCTTTACCATGAAGGACCCTAAAGCAAAGAAAGCAAAGTTCCTAACAGAATCAGCAGCGTCTCTATACAAATCCTATCCTTTCATTAGCTGGACTTTTTAAAATACTTAATATTTCTTTTCTTGACTACTTTTTATGAGTAATTGGCACTTAAATACAAAATGGTTTATGGCAGAAACTGCTAGTTATCTACCAAAAATTCATTCTTTCTTCCTATAATAATAGTATTTCAAGTTTTAATGGGATAAAGACTCTTCTTATCCTCTCCCAAAGCTTATAACCAAATTTTGACTGCTGAAATATAAGTAAAACTATTGTGGGCCATTTCTGGATTTGTCATTAAAAGGAATAGGTGGGATCTTCTCTGATCTTTTCTCTTTCTGGCTGGGACATAGATGTGAGGGCAGGAAGTAGAGCAGCCATTCTGAATCCAGAAATGGAACCTGGAAGATGACAGAGCTACACTGTACACCCTGGACTACTGTCTATGTACAGGTATTCAGAGACAATATACCTCAATCTTTTTTTAGCCACCACATCATGGGGTCTTTGGGTTACAGACACTTAATCTAACCTAACATATATATGAATGGTTTCCTGTTTGGGAATAAACAATAAGCTAACATAGTGACACTGGGGGTTATAGACATAATGCTAAGTAGTAAATGGATTCTCTGTCTTCCACCTTCATTTAAGGAGAGCAAGATAAAAAACTGAGGGTCCTAATTCTAATGGCATCTCTTTCTGAGAGATTATACTAAAGATAATTGATGACATAATGAAACCATCCTAAACAGGATGAATAAACTGCCACTTGTAGAGTGGGAGTGGTATTTCCTACTTACAGTTACTGTGCGGTAAGACTATGAACCACATGGGGGCTTCTCCCATGTAAATTAAATTTCCAGAAGCTGCTGAGGTCTAATAAGAGAGACAATTACCTGACAATATTTAGATCATTTTTGTGACAAAACTAAATTTTATAGTATTGACCAGTTAAGTCATTGACATGAAAATAATTAATCCTGCTCTAACTATTGAAATATGTACACCATGAATTTTTTTTTTTAATGAGGAGCAAATTTTTAAAAACTGCTACATCAACACCGACAAATGTGTTCACTAGAGGGCACTCGCCTGCAAGTTTTTTTTTACCAGGATGAACCATCCGCTTAAAAATGCATATCCCTAGTTGTGGAGGGACTTGTGAGTATGCATTTTCAACAAAAGGCTCCATGATAGGAGGGCTCCCCTAACTGCCAGGGTTTGAAACCTGATTTTGTCATTTGTGAACGTGGACAATTATTTAACCTCCCTGTGTTTCTGTTTCTTCTTCCACTGTATAAAGCTAGAAATAGCACCCATATCCTGGGGTACTTGTGATGGTTAAATAAGTTCATGTAGAACACAAGCTAGTGCCTGGAAAGAAATATTAGCTCCATCATTATAAGTCATCTTTTTCATGAAGATGTTGACTAGCTTTGCCACAGAAGACCTGAGAACCACTTTTGAAAAACATAGGACTATTTTAAAAATAAAAAAAGAGGAAATTCTTGATACAATAAGGAATATTACCCATTCTACCTATCCAGGCTGATAGTTCATGTTCTGCCCTTCAGCTGCAGTGAAAGTGAGATGGCCCGACTCACAGGGACAGAGTGGAGAACGGAGACAGATGTGCCTGGTCTTCGTATGTCTGCCAAAGAGCTTGGAGTTGAACAGAAGTCAGTGGAAACTCATAAAAGGTGTCTAAGCAGAAGATGATGGCATGGTTTTATCTATATTTGAGATAGATCACTGTACGCAAAGCAAGAAATGGAATCGAAGGGGTGAGGCTGAAGGCAGATGGAGAGGGGAGCTCGGGCAGATGGAATGCTGCTTCTCTTCCAACCTAAGAGTCTTCTGAAAGCATTAGGATTATTCACATAAGTAACTTATAATAACAATTTCTTTATTATTATTATTACTATTATTATTATTTACCAGAGAGAAACAGAGAAAGAGAGAGAGAAAGTGAGAAAGCAAGCCGCCAGGTTCAGCACTCGAACGGAAGTCAGCCATGTGGGAGTCCAGCACCTTAACCACCACACCAACTGCTAGCCCCCCTTGATAACAGTTTCAACCTTATAAATCACTTCTCCTTGGGAACTTAAAATAGACTTGACCTTATAACAAAATACTCTTTTCCAGCCCTGCCCTGTGAATTACATGTACCCTACAGTGGAGTCCCCAGCCTGCATCTTCCTTAGTTTTTGAGCAGCACATTCTACAAACAGCACTTTCTCATCAAGAGAAATCTGGACTACTCCCCACAGCACCAGAACTGAGAAAGGGGTACATTTGGCACCTTGCCTGGTCATCCTGGAGCCATGGCAGCCTTAAAGTATCTGCTCTAAGAGATACTGAAATAAACTTCTCTTCTGCTTATGCCCCTAGAATGGGAAGAGCTATCACAAGGTTGGGCAGGGCCTGAAAGAGGAGACGAGAGCTAGTTTCATGTTCTTGTTGGCACTGCCTAGAATTCGCCATTGCTGTTCTCCTACCACCAAATTAGCAGGGCCAAGAGAAAGCAGCTCCATGAGTCTTTTCTCTAGTGCCTCAAGAGTGACTACAAATGGGAACCAGCAGTTAGCGTAATGGCTATGTCACTGGACTCCCACGTAGTCGACCGCGGTTCTCTTCCCGGACCCAGTGGCTTAAAACTCACACCGGGCGCGTGTGCATGTGTGCCCAAGATCCCAAGAGGAGAATGGAGGAGAAGGGGTTGCGGCGTGACCATCCCCTCTGGGGGTTGATTTCTCAATTTCTGTCTCTATGTCTCTCTCTGTCTGTCTGGTGAACGCACGCGCCCTATAGCAAAAACCTCTAAAAAAAAAAAAAAAAAGAGTGACTACAAATAATCTTATAAGACGGAAGTCACTCCTGGGGCCCTTCTGCTGGGAGCAGTTCTTACCTGTGCTCTGTATCACAGCTGAGTCTCTATATCACCCACATAAGCAGTCTCCAAAACTCAGAACAAGCAAAACATTAAGTAGGTAAAACAGTTCCTCCCTCTGTTAGAGTTGTTGAGATTGCAGGGTTATAGGATATCATCGCGGACTATTTAGAGCTAGAAGGAAACTAACACAATGGTTTTCAAACTTGCTTTAGTATCATATCCCTTCAAATGAAGTCCTGTGAAGAAATCCTGTTAATACGGACAGGAGAGGTGCTTCTGTCACAGGGGGTTTCTAGCTCAGTGCTGCCTCTCCCAGCCTCTCCCGGGAGCCAGAGGAGCCAAGTATGAAAGGCATTGATTTTATGAAGGACAAAAATGAATCCTAAAGAACTAAAAATTATTTGAGAAGCATCCAAGAACAGTAGGGGAATACATAGAAATAAAATAAAATAGAAGGTATGTTTAAATCCATGGTAGAGAATAGAGCTCAAAAAGAATGTTTTAAGGCTTTTTTCCAGGGGTTAGATCAATGAGTCAAGAAGAACAAGACAAGTGGAACACATGAGGGATGAGAAGGAGATTTAACTGAGACCTAGACAAGGCTTTCCAGTAGAAAGGAATATAAACAGGAACTTTGAAGTTTCTGGCCTAGGATTTGTTGTATGTAACAAAGCTGCTTATTGGTCTAGAGGGAATCATAGATAGCTTTTTGTTAGTTAGTTTGTTTTTCGAGAGATTTTTTCACCATAGGGTGTTTGCACTCATCAGAGAGAGACCAAGAGACAGAAAGCAAGAAATCACTCTCCAGGGGGGATGGCCATGCTGCAATCCCTTCTCCTCCATAGTCCTCTGGGATCTTGGGCACGCATGCACCCACTCCTACCTGGCATGAGTTTTAGCACTGGTTCTGGGACTCGAACTGTGGTTGACAACAAGGGAGTCCAGCAACATAACCATTATGCCATCTATTGGTCCTCCCAGAGCTAGCTTTTAATTGTAGTCCTACATTGGGGTGGAGACTGTCAGTCCTACCAGCTATTGGTCATCATCATCTTTGGCATTATCAAATATTTATCAAAGGTCTTGCAAGTGAAACGCAGACAAGCTTTTCCCCCTGCCATCCTTTTTGCAAACCCATAGTTCAGACAACAGTATGGAAATGTTCTGATAATGTACAGAGAAGCATTACCCAATTCCAACCTGTATCATGTTCCTCTCATGTTGAAAATAAACTCAAAATTACCTGATCTAGGAAACACCTACTCACCTGATTCTGTTTGTTATTATAGGGACATATTTCATTGACCTCACTAAACTTGTTTCTATCCCGTAAGAGAGGGATAATAAGAAAAAATTTTTTCAGTTGTCTTTTTGTTATGTGTTTGAGAAGAAATAAGATATGTTGGCTGTTTAGCAGTGTCTATCACATAGAAATTATTTTAAAACTTTGGTGTGTATCTCTGATAAGCCAAGTTCAAATTAATAAGAATTTGAAAGAGAAGTTTGTATTTAGACATCTTTCCAGTTTTCTTTTTACAATTCTAATCTCTGGGCCCCCCCCCCTTTTTTTTCTTCCCTTCTTTCTTCTCATCTTTTTAGTCTAGGATGGTCTATTGTCATTGTGCATGTTAACTGATGATATTAAGGATCAAAATGAAAAATCAACCTGTTACCCATTTTCAACACTGCTGTTTACCTTTAGTTTCGTTTTTAGTTACTTTCTTTCCTGGGACCAGCAGGTATGGTGGCAGTGAAGGCCCTGAACTCCCACTTGGTGAACTGCAATTTGAATTCTGGACCTGGTGGCTTGCTTTCTCACTTTCCTTCTCTCTCTCTCCCTCTCTCTGCCTGGTGTGCACATGTGCCCTATAGCAAATTAAATAATAATAATAATTATTATAAATAAAATTAGTCTTTTTTAAAAGTGAATAAAAATTGCTTTCCCTAAGACATTCACATCAAAGGTGTCCATTTTCTCATGCTTTTTTCATGCTTAGATGGATATAAAATATCGTTTATCTTTAGTTAATAAATTCTGTAGCATTGGCTGAGGGTAAAGATCCCTGGAGATAAGCCTATGGTCATTCCAGGCCATGCATGCTATTCCAGTGAAAATGTTAGAACCGAAAAATTCAGTATCTAAAATGAAAGATTCCATGGTTGGACTTAGCAATAGACTCAAGATTTCAGAAGAAAGAGTTCTTGAACTTGAAAACAAATCATAGAAATTATCCAACTTGAATCAAATAAAAGGAAAAAAAAAGAATGAAATAATAATGGCCATAGCCTCACTGGCCCATGGGGAAGCAGAAATCAAAAGATCTCCATACCTCTATAATCACACACAGAGCGAAGAGGGGAAATGAGGCAGAAAACATATTTGAGGAAATAACATCCCAAACTCCCCAAATTTGGTGAAAAACCTCAGTTTACAAATTTAAGAAGTCAGGAAACACCAGGTAGGATAAACACAAAGAAAATCACACCTAGAATATTATAGTCAAGCTGGTAAAAATCAAAGATTAAAAGAAAACCTTGAAGGCAACCTTGAAGAAAAAGGACACATTCCTACAAAGGGAGAAAGAATATTCATGGTAATTGACTTCTGATGAAAGCCTGAAGACAATGTCGTTTCCTATTCGGAGTTCTGAAACAAAGACTATTAACCCAGAATTCCATAGCCAGTGAAAATATTCCTCAAAAATTAGGGTAAAATAAAAACATTTCGCATAAATAAAAACTAAAAGAATCCACCACTATCACATTATAAGACTACATTTTCTTAATTTTTTATGATGAATTACATTTATTTTATTTTTAAAGTAATTTTTATTATTTTAATTGACTTTATACATTCCAACACAATACATAACTACAGCTCATAAAGTGAATTTGCCCCATGTGAATACACTCACACCACTTCTAGTAGAAGATACATCATCTTGCCTTCCTGAATGCTTAAAGCAAAAAAAGCAAAAAAAGACTTCTGGTTTTACATTGGCTGATATAAAAACAATTTACATAAAATATATTACAATAGCTAAAGGATTAAGGAGGGGGCATACTGCATTATACTGTGATGCTGTTCTTAACCGTACGGGAATTATTATGATATTAACACTAAACTATGATCATTTTAAGATTACTATCATGACTATTACAACAACCACTTTAAAATATAAAGACGTACAGCTGAGAATCCTGTGTTCTTATCAGATATGTTATCACTTATCAGATATGTGTCCAAATTTGGGGCTCAGAGAACATGATTACCATGTTTATGATACTATGATTCACTTGAAGTAACACAGAAGTTCCTAAAAGCACCCTTCCTCAAAACACACCAATTTGTATAGTTCCCATAGTTACTGCAAACAATGAGAAGATACTTGCTAATTTTGGTCCAAGAGTAAATAAACTCACTCTATTATTAATAGTATTCTCATTAGGGCTCCCAAGAGCAGCAGTTTGCAAAGAAACACTTAGGAAAAAATTATTTTTATTTATGAGCTTTGGTAACCTTAGTAAGTAATACAGATATATTGAATGCATTCTGAGCATTTTATCAGTGGAAGTTCTTTTTGAGTCCCTTACTTTTCACAGTGTATTTTTTTTTTTAGAGGTTTTGCTATAGGGCGCATGCGCTCTCCAGACAGAGAGAGACAGAAAGTGAGAAATCACCCCCCAGGGGGGATGGCCACGCCACAATCCCTTCTCCTCCATTCTCCTCTTGGGATTTTGGGCACACACGCACACGCACCCGGCGTGAGTTTTAAGCCACTGGGTCCGGGACGCGAACTGCAGTCAACTACATGGGAGTCCAGCGACCTAGCCATTACGCTAACTGCTAGTTCCTCACAGTGTATTTTAAAAGACAAAGAGAAGGCCAGCAGATGGGCCAGAGGTGAAGGCACTGGCTCCCACATGGCTGATCATACACAGCATCACACCATAAGAGAACAGGAGCCTGTGTGTCTGTGCCCCTGTGTGTCTCTGGTCACATTTCTTCTCCTTATAAACTGACCCAAAGTCATTTATAGGGACCCTGACTCAATGACCTTAATCCTAATCTCCTCCCCAACACCCCACATTTCTACTCCATAGTCAGATCAGTTTTTCACCTTCTTTTTTTTTTTTTTTTTTTTTGAGAGATTTTCACTGTAGGGCACGTGCGCTCGCCAGACAGACAGAGAGAGACATAGAGACCGAAAGCGAGAAATCACCCCCCAGGGGGGATGGTCACGCCGCAATCCCTTCTCCTCCATTCTCCTCTCAGGATCTTGGGCACGCACGCTCACGCGCCCGGCGTGAGTTTTAAGCCACTGGGTCCGGGACGCGAACCGCGGTCGACTACGTGGGAGTCCAGCGACATAGCCATTATGCTAACTGCTGGTTCCCAGTTTTTCACCTTCTTAAGCTCATCACAACCAAATTTCAGCACATGAATGTCAAACAACAGCATTCACATACACACTTCACCCATATAAAGTGTGCAAAATTGATTGTTTTCTATTCACAGAGTCGTGCACTATCACCACAATCAATTTTAGGACATTTTCACCACCCCCCAAAGAAACCTCCATTCATTAGCAGTAACTCTGCAGGTGCCTCAGTCCCCTCAGACCTGAGTGACTACTTATCTGCCCTCTCTCTCCAACGAGCACACACACCCTCTGGTAAAACACACGACAGACATTATACTTCATGGGAAAATACTCAAAAGTTTTTCTTCAATATAAAAAAAGAGACAAGTACTCTCTCTACTTTTATTGAGCACTATATTAGAGGTTTTAGCTTATACAATAAAACAAGAAAATCAAAGTTGTAAGGACAGGAAAAGAAGAATTTAAACTGTATTATTCACAGATCATGTGGCCGTAAAATAAAAATGCCAAAATAATGTATAAATTTTTAGAATGTATTTGCAAAAATATGCATGCAAAGTCAATGTACAAAAATCAACTCCATACTCTAGCAAAAAAAAAAGGAGGAGGGAATAAGAGATAGTATTTATTGTAATTAAAGATGATCAAATTATCAAATGAGTTTTCAAGGAATAGATTCATGTCACCTCACAGGTGAGAACCATGGCTGAGATGCTTGCTGAGGCAAAGGGAATACAGAATGAGTACTGGAAGCAGGTAGTTACAAAGAGCCAGTGGGAGGAGCCAGCAGATGGCACGGTGGTTAAAGGTCTGGACTCCCACATGGAGAACCACAGTTCAAGTCTGAGACCTGGCAGCTTGCTTTCTCACTCTTCCTCTTGAACACTCTCTCTCTCTCTCTCTCTCTTTCTCTCTCTCTGTCTCACTCTGGTCAAATTGAATAAAAATAATGAAACAAATAAATGTAAATAATTTAAAAAAAATCACCAGTAGATGGCATGGTGATTAAGGCAATGGACCTTCACATGGCTGACTACAGTTCAAGTCCCGGACCTGGGTGACTTGCTTTCCCACTTTCTCTCTATCTCTCTCTGTTGAGCACATGTGCCCTGTAGTAAATTTAATAATAGTAATGATAAATAAAATTAAATAATTCTTTAAAAAAATAAAACCTATTCAGGCCAAGACTACAAAAATGAAGATGATAAAAATATAGGAAAATCAAAAATAATTATAAAATGTCATCTCTTCATCTAGATTTCTTAGAGGAAAGAGGGATAGGAGAAACCAAAAAGCCTAAAGAATGTCTGAAAATATTTCTCTTCCCCACTAGGTTTATTTAAGCTCCGATCTGCTGCTCCCAGTCAGCACTTTAGCTCTCACCAGTGAACTTCACAGATGACAGAAAGCACCTTCACCACTCTTTTCCCAGCACTCAGACTAATCCCTGTGACTCTCCCAGCTGAAGGACATGTTGGTGTTGGCTGTTCGTTCAGCCGTGTTATTTCCAGTCACTGGATCATATTAAGCTGAAATCAAAACCAAACACATGTTTCTCTAAGAAACAGACCGCCAAAGCTTTCACTCTAATACCGGCCGTTTCTCTCCCAGCGGTCCAGGTGCTCCAGTAGTTTAGAGAGACTGACCAAAAAATGTGTGGTCCAGACTACAGATCATTTTAGAAGAATTTCTTTGTGATTGGTGGTGGTGGAAGTGGTACTAGTAATCGTGTGTGTATGTGTGTGTGTGTGTGTGTGCTTTTGAAACAGATGTAGAAAAGTTCATGTGATGTTCTGCTCTTATTTTAAGAAATGATTACCATTGTAAATTCATGTAACAGACACCATGGTCTCTTCTGAGCAGTCACAAATTTCCTGCTGGTGGGAGATGGACAGGTGGTTTCTGGTAGTCAAAGGGAATATTCAAAAGTATCATGTATATTTTTGGGGACCAGCAGTTAGCGTATTGGCTATGTTGCGGAACTCCCATGTAGGAGACCGCAGTTCGAGTCCTGGACCTGGTGGCTTAAATTCATGCTGGGCACGTGTGCATGCATGCCCAAGATCCCGAGAGGAGAATGTAAGAGAAGGGATTGCAGTGTGGCCATCCCTCTGAGGGGTGATTTCTCGCTTTCTGTCTCTCTGTCTCTCTCTGTCCTTCTGGAAAGTGCACATGCCCTATAGCAAAAACCTCTCCAAAAAAATAAAAGTATCATGTATATTTTTTCATTGAAATATGCATTAAAATAGGCAACAAATAATATTTGTTAATTAAAACTATAGAAGTAGCTACTACAGTGAATTTAGATACAAGTTTTTGGCACTTACAATTATGTCTCCCAAGAAACTATGCAGTCTAGAATACTAATGTTTTCCTATTCATTTTATTTCTATAAGATGTATTTATGCATGTGTTTATACATGTATGCATACACATATTCTTTATCATATCAAATTACTATGCCTGCTTGTTGCTGTTTCCTTGAGCCTTTTAGTAGATGACATGGGACCAGCAGTTGGCGTAATGGCTATGTCGCTGGACTCCCATAGAGTAAACACAGTTTGAGTCCCGGACCTGGCTTAAACTCACGCCGAGTGTGTGTGCGTGTGTGCCCAAGATCCCGAGAGGAGAATGGAGGAGAAGGGATTGCGGCGTGGCCATGCCCCCAAGGGGGGGATTTCTCGCTTTCTGTTCTCTGTCTCTTTCTCTTTCTAACAAGCGCACATGCCCTATAGCAGAAACCTCTCCCCACTCCCCCAAAGAAGAAAATAAATAACTTATATTTTTCAATACATTCATTTATACATGGTGGTTTTTTTATTCACTCAGAAAACTGCATTTATTTTGAAAACTCTAATTTTACACACTTTTACTAGAATCATATGCACCAGCGTCCCAGAGAATAGGGACTAATTTCAGAAAACACAAAAAAGGTATATCTGGATGGCTAAGGAACAAATTTCAAATATCTATTATCTGTACATGGGATTATTTGCTATTTGACAATGTTTTTTTACTGTTTACTATACTGTCATAGCTATTTTGAAATGTACTCAAATACTCCCTACTCAAAGCATGGTCCCTGGACCAGCAGCATTTGGCAGCATTGTTAGAAACAAAGGATTAGAATCTGCATTTTAACAAAAGACCCAGGTGACTCATACGTAATTTAGTTTGATTTAGCACCTCTCTCCTGGGAAAAGGGCATGAATTCAACTGGGGACATAGGCAATGTTGGGTCAGGAAACAAAAGTGACAGTGAACAAGCCATTTTCACAGGATCTCTTCCTTAGTCAAACTTGCAATGCCTGGCTTTTTTCTCAGGATGAATTCTCCCTGGGGATGTTGCCTCGCCCCTCACTGCCACTTCTTCAACAGGACACGGTTTAGGCTCCAAGCAGGAATCCTCCAGACTTAGGGGAAATCTTCCACCATACTCACAAGGAAAATATGTTTGTACTTAATCAACATTGACTCAATACATACCATTTACCAAACATTCCACTGGAGTCCGTAAGAGTACCAAGATAAGTTAAACCACCTCTGCCCTCAGGGGAGGTCAAGATGGAAGATGTATGTTGGGGTAGGTAAGGACCTTTGAAAACAGGTTGAGGAAGAAGCTAAAAAGTTCCCAGCAAAGATTTATTGCAGTTTTTGACAAACTATCACCTATTCCACCTACAACCTGTGTTCTCCAGGTAGAATGCCCTTCCATTTCCATTTCTCTACATTCTTGCCCACTTTCCAGGGCCAATTTTTAAAAAGTGCTTATTTGATTCTACTTATTGTTATTATTTTTCAAATTTGACCAAAGAGAGGCAGAGAAAGTGACAAAGCAAGCCACCAGGTCCAGGACTCAAACTGCAGTTGATCACGTGGAAGTCCAGTGCTTTTACCACATGCCACCTGCTGGCCCCTCCAAGGCCAATTTTAAGTGCTGACTTGCCAATAAAATCTGCCCTAATTCCCTTCAATTAACCTGACTTTTGACACTTCAGAGCTTCTAGTATATCCTACTTAATGATCAATTGTATGTTGAGGCCTTATGGGGAACAGGAGAGTATGAGAGTGTTAGGGTCCTTTATAGGCATAGAACATATTTTATCCAATCTTCTTAGATTTATCATGGAAACTACTATGTTGTATCATAATAGATTTAAAGAAAAAAGGAGGGGGTGGCAGGTGGTGAAGTGGTTAAGGTGCTGCTGGACTCCCACCTGGCCAACCATTGTTCGAGTCCCAGACCGGGCAGCTTGCTTTCTCATTTTCCCTTTCTCTCACTCTCTCTGTCTCTTTGGTCACATTTTAAATAATAATAATAATAATAATAAATAACAACAAATAAAATTAAATAAATTTTTTTAAAGGAAAAGGGAGAAATTAAATCAACTGCATCTATTCTATTAATGAGTCACTTTCCAGGAGGTATATAGGCCTTCTCGAATCAAAGAGAAGATGAGAGACAATACTGAACACTGGCTGAGATAGGTAGAAGGATTAACCACCCTCCTGCTTTTTATCTCCACCATTTTCTCTGGTCAGGTTAGTTCTTTCATCAGGAAACAATGTTCTCATTGGTAGATTAGTAGCAGTTAATCTCAGCTGGATGGAATTTCATCTTGTTATTTTTGAGAAGTGATTGAACTGGCTGTATGCCTGTTGGTATTTAAGCAGTTCCTCAGCTTAGTGGGTAGCACTTTTTATGGCTGGATTTCCCTAAAACTAAGATGGATTACAAAGCCCAGGGCCCCTTCCCTGAAGAGTGCAGAGTTGCTATTAACAGAGTAGCATCTTATGAGCTGCATGTCAGTGATGCTTATTTATCCATGGTTAGTATGGGTTCTGGAGTAACTGTAAGGAGGGCCTTAGCTCTGATTTGGGTGATGATGTAGATTCTGTCTCCTGGGTAAAGGTGATGGCCATGTGTGTGTTCAGATGGAAACTGAAACAGCAACTTAGTTGCTAGGATATCACTGTTCTGCGGCCCAATGATATAGAGCTGTAATGGCAAATTATAGTCTCTGATGGGGAGAACCAGTTATTTCCAGAGGGTTGCCAAAACTTCATGGGATCAAACATTGCTGCCAAACTGAATAAACAATTTTTTATGCTTATGTGTTATTTTATAATTAATGTAGATGTGTTAGGATTGATGAAATAGTCTTAAAAATATCGATGTATTCTGAACTTCTATCATGTGTCTACACAATGGATTTAGTAACGTGTAGGTTCATAAATCTGACCCTTAAAGAGGCCATAATATCCTAAGAGTAGGTTCCAGCATCCTGAACTCTGGGTGCCTGCTCTTTGAGGTAGCCTGGGTTGAGAGAGACAGCCAGGGCCTTTTTCCAAGAACAAACAGAGCACCCAAGACAGACCAAAGAAGGCCTCTTTCTGGACAAGCACTGAGATGACAAAGTGAGTTTATGTGAGATTTTGGTCTTAAAATTTAGCTTCTCTCATTCCCAATTCTCACCTCTGTGCCAGGCCTGTTATTACGATGAAGAGATAGGAATGCCTTCTTTTGTCACCTTCTTCAAGGAGCAGGCTGAGGTGAAAAGGGAGCATGCGAAGCAGTTCCTGAGGTATCTAAGAAAGCGTGAGGGGATTATCTGTCTTCCAACCATTAAGGTAAGAGGGTAATTGTTACCATGATGCTCATGGGGCTTTGCCAGGTCTAGGGAATCCAGATAATTAGATGCTACCTAACTTGTTACATTACTCACATTACCTCCTAGTGGACTTCTTGGCAAATGGCTTTGAGGGCAAGTATGTGTCAACATCACTTGGGGTGAATTTTAGCCACTAAATGCTTGTTTGGCTTTTCTCAATGAGCTACGCCAAGTGTGGTCTCTGGACCAGCAGCACTAGGAGCACCTGGGCAATCATTAGAGATGGAAATGCATGGACGCCATCTACACCTACCAAGTCAGAGTCTCTGAGAATGGGGCCCAAGAAGCCATTAATATTATTTTGACAAAGTCTCCAGACTATGCTAATGCTTTGTATAGATCAAAATGCGCTACTATAGGGACTGTTCCCCAGAGATGTTAGCACCCTATTTCAGATCATTAATCTAATTCAGATACACATACTTACTATGGCTCTCATCACTGTAATGAAACAAACTCTTTTGTTTGTTTCACTGATGCAAAAACAATATGCACCTTAGAAGAAGGTGCTAAGACAATCTGAACCTTAGTTGGGAGTATTATATCCAGGAACATCCCTACGTATCTAAAGACGGTTGGTTGTTTTTGTTTTTGCTTTTGTTTTTCAAACTCAAGATTTATAAAAGGCAGTAAATGTCTGCTAATAACAAAATAGAAATATCACAGAATTCCGAAGGTACTAGAATAACTGTACATATAGCTGTGCTAGAGGTACCCTTTCTTTGTAGTATATTAAATATAATAATGTAACACCCTGGCATAAAACTTCTTGGGCCACCTGGGGAGCTTTTAAAAATCCTGATACTGGGGTCAGCTGGTGGTTTTATGGTTAAGACACTAGACTCCCACTTGATGGACCAAGGTTTTAGTTCCAGGTCTGGCGGCTTTCTTTCTGTCTGGTAAGCACACAGGCCCTCTAGCAAATTTTTAAAAATAGTAGCAGATAAAGTTAAATAATTCTTTTTTAAAAAATGCTGATACTCACATTGCACCTCATACCAATTAAGTCAGAGTGTCTGCAATTGAGCCAGGCATCAGAATTTAAGATCCTCAGCTGATTCCATCATGCTGCAACGTGTGGAAATTATTGGACTATGCAAACCTAGTTGCCTTATCTAGAAAGTAGGATGCAAGAAAACTGTGTCTGAGGAAGGAAAGTGACTTTCCTGTTCCTCTCCAACAGAGGCCTGACATAGATAACTGGGGAAGTGGGAGGCAAGCCCTAGAGTCTGCTCTGCAGTTGGAGAACGAACTAAGCAAGGTCCTACAAGATCTGAAGATCTCTGCTTCTGAGAATAGTGAAAGGGACGTAAGTAATTAACTGGTTCTGACAAGTAGTGTTATCTTTCACTTCTGGATTATGATTCGTTTCTGGAAAATGGAACCAAGCAGTGGTTTACCCAACATGTGCTTATTTCCCTCCCGGGGAATATGGACCTTATTTCTGGGAGTGGGTTGAGGGTGAGGGAACAAGTGTTCTGGTAAGAAAGAAGAAGATTCAACACAAGATGAAAAAGTCTTTGCCAGAGTAATGTGCTCAAAACAATTCAATAAAATAATGGTTCTGTTGCTGATTTGTAAATCTCTTAGGCCAAAATTGCTTAACCTGTCTTGGACATCAGAATCACTGGAAGGTTACTATAACTAATTTCTGGGCCCCACATCTGGTTTTCTGTTCAGTTGGTTTTGTAGGGGGTCTAAGATTGAAATTTTCTAACAGGTTCACACATGATGATAATGCTGACGGCAGGGTGGGAGGGCACGAGGGAAACATGGAGAGCCTCTGTCCCAGACTTACTGCAAATGCAGATGTTAGCAATGACCTATTAAAGAACAGACTCCTCTGAAGTCTCCTGTTATTAGTGAACACCCTACTTTGAAGTGGTAACTTCTTCCTCACCAAATTTCTAGCCTCTATGAAAGTCAAAGTGAAGAAAATACCCTGCATAAAAGTTCTTGGGCCAGCTGGTGGCATGGTGATTAAGGCAGCTGGATGCCACATGACCATCTACACAGTCTGCGTCCTGGACGCCACGGGCACATGTGCATGCATGCCCCAAATCCTGAAATGAAGGAAACAGGAATGCAGCATGACCCTTCCCCACAGTGAGGGAGGGGAAGAGGGGCTTTCTCTTTTCCCCCTCTCTCTGGCAGAGCACATAGCGCTCTCTAGCAACAGCCACATTTTACTCCAGGAGCATACTGGACCTAATCAGGAGCTCTGAAGTACAAATGCCTGAGCTTTATGCCAAATCATAAATATCCAGTTACTGAAAATCTCCATGTGCTTCAAATAAACAAGATTGAAAATCATTGTAGTAGCAGCAGCAGCAGCAGCAGCATTACTTAATGTAATCTGTGCTTTTGATGAGCCGCCCTAACACTGATGCTCGTTAAAAGTGAATGCTTGTATCCACCTGGTGTCCTTGACTGTAGCAGACCAGTTCTCTTGGAACTTCAGTATGTGTATAAATTACCTGGCCCCTTCTTAAAATGCAGATGCTGATTTCGTAGGTCTAGGGAGGAAACTGAGATTTTGTATTTCTGAGGACTGAGGGTTCATGGACTCTAATTTGGAGATTGCCTCTCATTGCAGACATGGTTGTTAATGTGGGTTTTTCCCGGGTTTATTTCTATTATTTTAGCTCTTTGACTTCGTTGAGAAGTTCCTGGATGAACAGATAAGGAACATAGGTTATCTGGAATACCATCTTGTTCATGAAAAGAAATTAGAAGAGCTTGCCCAGCAAGAAGACCTGTATGAAAAGCCTGCTACAACATCAGGTGAAGAAGCTTAACTTCTAAAGTCAGTGCAGCAAGTCATTCCGTTGTAGTTGGTCCTAAGTCAGCTATGTAAATGTTTTCATCATTCTATTTGCCCAAAGACTGTCTTCCCTTTTATCCAGTTTCCTAATCCTTATTGCCATGCATACCAATAAATCTTTGCATTACAATTACACACATAGAGAGAGTTATTGGAGTACTGGAAAGATTAGTTCTACCAATGTGGGATTGGTGAAAGCTGCCTGAGGGACAGTGAGCTGTGCACTGGAGAAAAATAAGTCTTCTCCTTCCCTCCACTATGGCCCCCCAAACACCTAGATGACGGCATCAGAATTTGGTAAATTCAAACAGTGCAAGTGGCTACTGTAGAAATTAAGTTAAATGATGAATCTTTAAGTCTCAATAATGCTCCTTTTCATTCATATGCATACTTTAAATTCACAAAACAGTAGGATTTTTTCAAATTAGATGCAAAGCTAAGTTTTGTTTTGTGTGTGTGTGTGTGTTTGTTGTTTTTTGGTTTTTGAGGGTTTTTTTAGGAGAGATTTTTGCTCTAGGGTACATGTGCTTGTTGGAAAGACAGAAAGTGAGAAATCACCCCCCACGCCAGTGGTGATAGCCATGCCACAATCCCTTCTCTTCCATTCTCCTGTCAGGATTTTGGGCACACACGTGCAGCATGAGTTTTAAGGCTCCAGGTCCAGGACTCAAACCGTGATCAACCACATGGGAGTCCAATGATGTAACCATTATGCCATCTACTAGTCCCACAAAGCTAAGTTTAAAGACAAGTTATTAATCTAGAAAAAGACAGACTGTCACCTGCACTGGATGAGCAGCTGTAACCCGGGTACCTCTTCATAGCCACAGATAGGTGTAGCCAACAGGAGGATACCCAGAGGCAGTTAAGACACTGCAGCTATGTGTGTGGAAGCTCCCACCACTGTGAGCCAACTGGCACGTGGCAAAGTAATCACTTTCCAGAGCAAACAGTGAGTATGCAAACTTATGTAGGACTTCTCAAGGCCTCGTGTAAACAGTATACCTGGGAAGAAATGAGGGTTCTATGAGATTGCGTCTTGGCTCCAAACCTGACTGCGTTTATGGTTTGTAGTGAGTTTTTACCTCTTCATGGCTTTGGTTTATTCATCTCTAAAGTGGTTTATAGTGCTTACTTCATAAAGTTAACAAGAGGATTAAGTAATTAGTACTTATAAAGTATCTGGAGTAGTGCCTACTCAGATTATGCATTGTTACATAATAGATGGTGCCACTTCTTCAGCTTGAGGAAAGTCAATACATAACAGAACTTCCAAGGAAACAGGACACTAAAATTGAGGGAGAATCTTAAAACATTTAATATTTTAAATAGAATGGAGTATCTTCTCCAAAACAAAAAGTGGTCATAAAATTGACCCTATTACATATTGTGGGAAAAGTTCAAGTTTACAAATGAGCTGACTCTTCAAATAAACTAATCAAACAAGTGATCTAGAATTAATCTCAGAAATGTTCAGCCAAAGGAAAAAGTAGATAGTACTTTACATGTTAAGAATTGGAGTTTCAGGGACCAACAGTTGGCCTAATGGCTATGTCGCTGGACTCCCATGTAGTCGACCGTGGTTCGAGTCCCAGACCCGGTGGCTTAAACTCACATGGGGCATGTGTGCATGTGTGCCCAAGATCCTGAAAGGAGAAAGGAGGAGAAGGGATTGTGGTGTGGCCATCCACCTTGGGGGGTGATATCTGCTTTCTATCTCTGTCTTTCCGGCAAGCGCACATGCCCTATGGCAAAAACCTCTCCAAAAAAAAAAAGAAAAAAAGGAAAAAGAGTTGGAAATTGGAGTTCTGGGAAGAAAGAGAAATTGAGAAAAAATTAGAGCCATAGTAATAAAATTTTAAGCATCAAAGATGGAAAAATCTCCCCATAAAAGACCGCTTATAAAGACATCAGTGACAGATTAATAACAGCTTTCTCCTCAACACTAGCTACAAAACAGAAAATGGAAGAACATCTTTAAAATGCTGAGGAAAGAAATCAGTAACAAAACAAGGGCAGAACAGACCTATACAGTAATCAGGAAAGCTTACCAAAGGTTAAGAGCTACAGAAGATCCGCGCTGTGAACAATTAATGTTTTACTAGCAAAGCATAAGGACATTGGCATCTATATGTAGGTCCAATGTACCCTGGCTTATGTTAACTAATGCTTTAGTAATTCCAGTGGGGAAGGGCATGTCTCTGAGTGCTCATCAACCATGTAGTGCACTTCTTCACTTTCCCATTTATATCAGTACTTTTTCTACAATTCACCCTTCCTGAGAATAACTGCCATGGTGAGTTGCCACTATTGGACAAACACTCTCAAGTAAATGCCCCACTTTACATCCCTTTATGTTCATTTATACATTTTAAAAAACCATTTATATCTATTTATCTTTATTTGTGAACATAATAGGTACTTCCATGACAACCAGGGCTAAAATAAGATTGCATTATCCTCTGAATTATAGGCTACAGTGCCCTATAGCCCTATTCTTAAACAGGGCTTCTCAACCTTGGCACTATTGACCTCGCTGTGGAGAGTCATCTGGTGCATTGTAAAATGTTTAGTAGCATTCGAGGCCTCCACTTGCTAGACAGCCCCTATCTCAGTTGTGACACTCAAAACATGTCTCCAGGCATTGCCAGATATCTCCTGAAAGACAGAGTCATCATGCTTGAGAACCACTGTTCTAGACAATGCAATAGAAAGCTATGGGAAGTGAAGATATATACATTTTTAAAGGACTGACTTATTTAATATAAAGATGGTAACTAGAACTCAAAACTCAAATAGTTTGGCACCTATATAAATAAAATGTTTCCTGAAAACAACTATAGCTTTAAATAAAGAAAGAGGGGAGAAACACCAAATATTATGAAGATTGTGATGTCTCTCAAGCCACTGAAAAGAACTGAAATTGTTTTATACTAATCCCAGCAGTATTTTTGAGGACTTAGACAATTTAGTACTAAAGAATTAATAAACTTTGATTCTAGGGAAAAAAAACATACATAAAACTTACTTAACTTCGTTAAGCGCTAAGAAATGCAAACCAGAACCATAATAAGGTCCCAGTACATTCTCATCTGGATAGCTAACATTAAGACAACTAATGGGGCCTAGAGGGGGTGTGGTGGTTAACTAATGGGGCCTAGAGGTGATGTGGTGGTTAAGGCACTGGACTCCCACATGGCTCACAGCTGTTCAAGTCCCAAACCAAGAGGCTTTAAACTCACACCAACCGTGCATGTGGGAGTGCCTTTAATCCCGAAAGGAGAATGGAAGAGAAGGGATTGTAGTGTGGCCAATCCGCCCCCCTCCCCCCGCCCCGGAGGGTGAACACTCACTTTCGGTCTCTGTCTCTCTTTGTCTCTCCAGTGAGCGAACATGCCCTAGAGCAAAAATCTCTCAAAAAAAAAAAAAAAAAAAAGAAAGAAAGAAAAAAGAAAAAAAGAAGACAGACAACTGGTAACACTGTAGGGTGGCAAGGTGATGAAATAACTGAAACTTTTACTGTTCATTAGAATGTAAAATGGCACAACTCTGTTTGGAAAAATGCTTGGTGGCATCTAATAAATAAAGCACACGCCTACATCATGAACCAGGAGTCCTGTCCATATACAAGAAAATTACAATTATAAAATTACTTGTACAAGAATGTCTCATTATACCTTTATTTTTAATAAAATGAAAACAGCTCAGGTATGCATTATAGGAGAATGAGGAAACAAATAGGTTGAGTGCTAATCTAAAATCTAACATGCTCCAAAATCCAAAACTTCTTAGAGCACTGACATGTGACACTGACACAAATAGAAAATTTCACATCTGACCTCTCGACAGGTCACAATCAAAACGCTACAGTATGAAAATATATAAAACTGCCCTCAGATTACGTATAAGTTATACAGGAAACATAAATGAATTTTGTATTTAGGCTCGAATCCCAAACCCAAACTATCTCATGATGTGCATGCAAACATTCTGAAATCGAAAATAATCTGAAATCCAAAACACTTCTGGTTCCAAGCATTTCAGATGAGGATTACTCAACTGCATAGTTATGTAATAGAATTTTACTCAGTCAAAAAAATAAATAAAAGCAAACTACAGATACATACAACATGGAGAAATAATATGCTGAGTGAAAGAATCTTCGAAGAGTGCGTATTTGTGGTTCCATTTACATGAAATTCTATAACAGAACATATAAAATCATTCTATGGAGGAAAAGATCAGAGCAGAGGTTGTCATAGGGACGCAAGGACTAAGAAGCGATCTGAGGGAACTTTCTGAGAAGTGGTGACGTGCTGCATCTTGATATGATTTAAGTTGTATGAACTGCATGGAACTCAGTGAATCCAAACATAATTTGTTCATTTTATTATATGCTTACATCAAAATAAAAACTGCATACAATATTAAACTAAAGCACTTAGTAGGAAACATCGATGTCTACAATTTACTTTAGGATATATAGATATTTGATGGAGTAATATATAATAAAAACGTGCCTAGATATATGATAAAAACAAAACTAGTAAAATATTAATGACAAAAACCTAGGTGGTATGGGACCAGCAGTTAGCATAATGGCTATGTCGCTGGACTCCCATGTAGTCGACCGCGGTTGGCGTCCCTGACCCTGTGGCTTAAAACGCATGCCAGGCGCGTGTGCGTGCGTGCCCAAGATCCTGAGAGGAGAAAGAAGGAGAAGGGATTGCAGCGTGGCCATCCCCCCTGGGGGTGATTTCTCACTTTCTGTCTCTCTGTCTCTCTCTGCCTGGTGAGTGCATGCTCCCTATAGCAAAAACCCCTCAAAAAAAAAAAAATCTAGGTGGTATAAACAAGGATTCACTATATGCTTCAATTTCATTGGATATGTGAATATTGTCATAATAAAGTGACCAAAAAAAATCACACTTCATTCTTTACATTTCCTCTGGTTATTTATATTTTAATTATATTTACAGAGCTTGACTTAGAGGAGTTTCAGTTTTTCTACTTAAACTTATCAATCTTTTTACTTGTGTTTTTTTTTAATATTATAGAAAAGTGGTTTTGTTTAGTGATCACTTATTTGCCTATATTTTTTCTGTTTTAATTATTTTATTTTAAATTATTTCTCTTTTAATACATTTGGAATTTGTTTTGGAGACAACTCTAATAAATGGATCTAAGTGACTTTTTCCCCTCCATCACTAATCAGTTTCCCCAGTACTACTTCATATGCCTTCTCTCTAGTTTTTATCAGGGTAGACAGGTTGCCATAATGATGCCTCCAAATATTTGATGATTCAAATATAAGTTTATTTCTTACTCAAAGGCAAGATGATGCATTGAGCAACTGTCTAGAACTTCTCTATTGAGCTGTTTAGGGCTTCAGGCCAACACTGTCTATACTTTCTTTAGTATGTGGTTTGTAAGTTCCCTGTAGGTGTTACCAAAGACAGAAGGGGAAATGAGCATGAAAGGCCCATAACCCTGTGTGAGGTTTTTTATCAGCATTGCGTAGGAACAGTGCTCCCTACTATGCCTACATCCATGGGTTTGAGCTGCAAACAAGAACAGGAATTTAAGGGATACACTTCCTCTTATTGCCAGGAATAAAAGGAACCACGGGTGTTTGAGAGTTACACATGTAGCACCATTGAAGTTAAGTAAATCCTGTAGACTGTGAATTGCCAATAGAAGAATGAATTTATAATATCTATTTTAGCTTTTTTTAAATGTCCTGTCCACTAAAGAGACATGGAAACCCTTAATAAACAGTCCTACACCCTTGTTTTTGTCTCTAAGTACCATTTTTCACTAAAAGGCACAAGGACTCCTTTGAGAAATGCCTGCTTGAAGTTCTAGGTTAAGGACTCTATTAAGTAAGTAAATTATGTTCTTATATGGAAAACAAGAAACCTATCAAAAAGGGACTGAGAACCGACTTGAAGAGGCTTCTTTTAGGCAAGGATGGGCCACTTTAATGAGAAAAATAACCTCAGTGGATTGAAACATATCAGATATACTTAAATTCATAAGAAAATAATGGTACGAGTGCTCAGTGGGCTGTAAATATATATATATTTTTTTTTTTATTGAAGAGGTTTTTGCTATAGGGCACGTGCCCTCACTAGAAAGACAGAGAGAGACAGAGAGACAGAAAGCAAGAAATCACCCCCCAGGGGGGATGGCCACACCGCAATCCCTTCTCCTCCATTCTCTCAGGATCTTGGGCACGCATGCACATGGGCCCAGCGTGAGTTTAAGCCACCGGGTCCAGGACTAGAACCACGGTCGGCTATAGGGGAGTTCAGTGACATAGCCATTACACTAACTACTGGTCCTTGGGCTCAATGTTTTTTCATGTTTATTTTTGTTTTGTTTTTAAAACACTATGTGGCCCTGTAACCTAGTCAGCTGGGAGCCAACACAATCCAGTGAATGAATTTCATTTCCTTTCTAGTGAAATAACCAGAGTAGGAATTTACATAAGATCTGGAGCTGATGATTTATATAGTGACATTTTTTAGCCACCAAGGTCAATGCCACTCCTTCCTCATGTTTACATCTTCACAATGCTGAAGCCTCCATTCTGAGGGCTCGTCATAAATGCTTACAGTGCCCTGTGGTTTGCAGAAAGCATTACTGTCATCAATTGACAAAATGATGTCAGGAAAGAGTAAAAAGATAAAAATGATACATGTGACAGAATCAAACTACTTATGGATGGAAGGAATACTGGCCACATAAGAAGAACTGAAAGTTGGAGTAAGTTATAATGCCCTAGTGCTCTAAATATGGGAACTGGTATATGCCTTTCTACTTTTTTTTTCTTCCTAGTATTCCATATAAATGTTTCAGATAATTCCTAGTTATGGAAATCAACATAATCCAACAACTCAAGGTTAGAATAAAATTAGTCCACTGAATTTTTATTCTTTTCGGATCAGAACAATAGCAATAGCAAACCATAATGGCTAAGTTTTTCAAATATCAGTGTCAAAGCAAGGGAAATTGCATTGTAATAACCACATACATACCATCCTGGAAGCTTTTAAAACACATTCCATTTTTCTGAAAATAACTTTGGTATCATATATTTATGTAGCATTTCCAATTTTTTTTTTTTTGGAGGAGGGGTGTTGAGAAGTCACATGTTATTGAAAGTAACCAGACATATAATTAGTGGGACATGGTCATTGTTGGAAGGTCCTAAGATGTTATCAGTAGTTGGTATTCTATTTCACCATTTTATATAAACTGAGCAATTTCTTTTTGAGATCTATGCCTGCTAGTTTTTGGAGTAACTTTTACTCGTGACTTTTTTAACATCTAATTCTCTTATTTATTTTAGACTTTACAAAATGTTTTTAAGGGAAAAAAAGTGAAACCTTAACAAATCTCTATAGTACTTAACTGAATTACAATAGAAATACAACAGAAAATAAGTACAAGATTTCACAATCTTACATATCTTTGTTCTTTCAAATTGCCCTAAAGGAAAATGAAAGAATCTGCCCAACTCTGACCCTTTCTCAGTGACCTGCAGTTTTTGCTAAAAAGTTAAGAAGAAATAGAAGGCTAGCCCTGTGGCCTTGTGGTTAAGGGAGCTGGAACCCACATGGCGGGTTCGAATTCCACCCTAGCAGCTTAAAAAGGACTGTGAGTGTTTGTGCATGCATGCCCCACATCCTGACAGGATGGAGAAATAAAGAAGTATGGTGTAACCACACCTTATGGGGAGGGGGCAGGTATCTTCTCCCTTTCTCTCTCTCTCGTCTCTCTTTCTCTGGCAAGTGCAAACATCCTCTAGTCAAAACTAAATAAATAAATTATATAAATAAAGAGGAAGAAATAGACATTTACAGTTTAGTGCTGGTCCTAAATTTTGTCTTCCTGTGTCTCTCAGAGGCATATTTTTTTTTAAAAGGTGTTCATATGCTTGCTTCCTTCAAGAATTGGAACTCATTGCTAATGATACCCCACCTAGGGTCAGGGGAAAAACTTCATAACAGAGCAGGAAAGGAGGGACGAAGGGTCTTCCCCTTTTCTTTTGTCACACACACACACACACACAATGGATGACCATTTCACGAACCAAAAAACCTGCGGAAAACTAAAACACTTTCAAAGATATAAAGCCAAAAATATGTAGTTTTTTTTTGGTTTGTGATTGTGATTTTAAAGGGCCATCCTATAGTTCACTGAGAGCCAAATAAAAGACCAGCATCGAATTTTGTTTCTTTCGAGCAGAGTAACTAGCCTAATGGTTTATGTAGGCCTATTTGTTTTTGAGGAGGATTCCTAAAAATATTTACAAGCTAATGATAAGGAAGCTGCCATTTATTTAATAAAGAAAAAGAGCTCTAAACTCAATGCTTCAATGTTTCTTTTATGAAATGAATTCTGATGTTTTTAAATCCTCTAATCTCAGGTAAACTCATGTAAGGAGATTCCTTAATGCCTCGGCACACTCAGGATTCTCATGTGACTCACTGAAAGAATGACTGCCGCAGTGTCCCGAGATGATGGTGAGGGAAAAGCTGATGTGAGGGATAGAACCCAGAGTTAGAGCTGGAGACCCGGAGCTTGCTCCTAATTCTGCCACTCACTGTGTGGCCTTAAGCAAATCTTCCCTCTTCTGATGTTTCGGCTTCACCACATCTAATCACTGGTAATCACAAGTACCTCTAAAAACTACAGTGAATGCAAAAGAAGTGAGTGATTTATTAATGACCGTTGTATTGAAACATTAAGTAGAAGAGAGAGCTATAAAAAAAGTTATGTTGGGAAGATATCATATTTTTGATTTCAAAAAAAAAAGGTGAAAAGAGAAACCAAGTAATTTTTGTTTCCAAGTAGAATGACTGAATTGTTCCAGAATGGGAAGAAGAGACATATAGGACAAAAGCCAAATGTTTAAGGAAGTAGGAGGTTTGAGAAAATTGCAGATAGGTTGTGGAAGATGAGTATAATTAAAGGAATTTGATGCGTGGTGAAGCTTCCACAGATTAGAGAAAAGTATTTATAAGTGTTTTTTAGAGAAGTTGAATATTAACGTTAAAAGTATACTGATGCGAAATTAAATAGGTTGCTAAAGCAACCCAGTTTACTTAGAGTATTAGTCTGCTCTTGATAGTGAGTTGTGAAAGATTTCTGCTTTGCCTTTTAAATACTGTGTTTTATAAAAATAATTTCCTGTGCCTCATATTTTACTCATTATATCCTTGATTATGTAAAAAAAAAATGAGCCTAAAAGAATTAATATTTTTCTTTTCGCCTATTTATTTGTTTATTTCTTCCATGAGTGAGACAGACAGACAGAGAGACAATGCATAGCCCTGGCAGGGTTTTGATGTCACAAACGGCTTCCAGCCTTAGCCAGCCTTAGATCAAGGGCACACAAACACAACATAAATACTCAGGAGGTTCCCAAATGCACACCTGGCCTTTTCCCATCTGGGTTGGCCTCACAGAGTGTCACACTCTGTTGGGGCTCCCCCTAGAGCTAATGTTTTCAATAATTATGGAAACAGTTTTCTATATTTACCTGTAAAAATCTTTTTATCACTTTGGTTTTGTTTCATAATGATCTGTGATCCTGTTTACGTGTTTTAAACTTTTATATATTGTCGGCAAACTTTCCAGAATCAAATTCTAAACTAAGTATTTTTTCTTAACTAATTGGGCTCATTTGGTGTGTTAAATTATATGGGAGGCATTGTTAATGGTAAGCAATGCTAAACCTTCTTTGAGTTATATGCATATTGATATGTTGTTAATGTGCATTTCAGGGATTGTGTGGAATCCCTAGAAATATGGTCATGCCATTGGACTAGGTTAAAAATTCCCAGTGCTCTAGGAGAGAAACTATTTGGTTCCATAAAATCTATAACCCAGGCAGAACTAGCAGATGGCATAATGGTTATATTGTTGGACTCCCCATGGTCAACCTTGGTTCGAGTCCTGGACCTGGAGGTTTGAAACTCATGTCAGGTGCGTACACATGCATGTCCAAAATCCTGAGAAGAGAATGGAGAAGAGATTATGGTGTGACCACTCCCCGGGGAGTGATTTCTTGCTTTCTGTCTCTCCGGTGAGCACACAGGCCCTATAGCAAAAATCTCTAAAAAAGAACAAAACTATAACCCAGCAATATACAGAATAAGAATTAATTGTAGCAAGGAAATGACAGGTAAGTTATCCGGGAAAAAAATAAATTGTTAAAATATGCAATTCAAATGACCACTTAAAATTGATCAAAGTCAAATTACCTATGATAAACTATTTAATAAACAGTGCTACCCACCTGAATTGGAGAAACCAAACCGGCATTTTAAAAGATGTAAATGTGAGTCAGCTCTGGCATGGGGAAGGCAGCTGGGTCCCACATGGCTTACTGCACGGTTTGAGTCCTGGACCTGATGACCTGTAAAACACACCAGGCACACATGTACATGCGTGCCCAAAATCTTCAGAGGAGAGTGGAGAAGGGCTTACAGTGTTGCTATCCCCCTTGGGTGGGGAGCGGGGCATGTTTTCTAGTTTTTCTTCTATCTCTTTCTAATGGGTGCACATGCCCTACAGAAAAACAAAACAAAACAAACGAACCAACAAAACAAGTAAATGCAGCACAGTCATGAACTCGTGGGCAGCCTGCATGGCCATGTGGTCCTCCCTGAGTCCTTGAAGCTTCCATTGTTAAAAGCTTTGCACTCCACAACTCATCCTGGAACAAGTAAAATGATCCAAATGATAAAAACATATTGGTAGGGTGATTGCTCTAAGACTGCTAAAATGGCTTATAATTTGGGTTTACCAAACCCATAATCCTGGAAAGTTACTAGAAAATATGTTTCCTTTATGTGGCATCTCTGCAGAAATTTATGATGACAGGAAAACCTATTTTATAGGGCAAACTTTAAGGCTTGAATGCTTTATGCCAGAGTATACTTTCATCAGGTCAAAGCTTTCTGTGATTCACCAACTGAGAATAATCCGACCTCTCACAGTCAAAAACTTGAAGACTGTCTTCTGGAAATGACATAATAGATTATCCTTGAAATTTGATAGAAAGGACCCTACCAAGGACCCTTCTTCTCTCTCACTCATTTTTTCTGTCTCTCATGTGTGTGGACATAATCTTTGGCGGGAAAACAAAAAATTAATGAATAAAACAGAGTCAGTGAATTTGATATTCCAATTCCAGAACGTATCCTTACTCAAAACTGTTAAATGTAACTGTTTTTTTCTTTTAACAGTATAAATGAATATAAAGTTTTTATGACTAGCTAAAATTAATGCATGCATATATATATATATATATATATATATATATATATATATATATATATATATATATATATATATATATATATATATATATATATATATATATATATATATATATATATATATATATACACACAGACATATATATACATAACTGAAGAAGCCATGTACAGATAAAAATAATTCTAAGTTATGAAATGGCTTTTATTTACTTTAACAGCTTATTAAGATATAATTTAAATATCATAAAGCTCACCTTTTAATTGTATTAGTCAATAACTTTTACCACATTGACTAAACTTTTTATATAATTACTTAAGCTTTTTCTTTTTTTTTTTTTAAGATGAAGCAAGAGACGAGTAGGTCTAATTTCCTATGACAAAGAAAAAGGATTCAACTTTTAATTAAAAAACTATTTTAAAAAATGTTGCTACTACACCCATACAATGAACATAATTCTAAATAATCTATTTGTACCTAATATGCAATAGATGTTTAATTTATTTTTTATTTTTTTAATCTTTTGGTGGGGGAGAGTTTTTTGTTATAGGGTATGTGCACTTGCCAGAAAGACAGAGACAGACAGGAAGAAAGAGAAATCACCCCCCAGGGGGGATGGCCACACCACAATCCCTTCTCTTCCATTTTCCTCTTGAGATCTTGGACATGCACACACATGCACTAGGCATGAGTTTAAGCCACTGGGTTCAGGACTTGAACCGCAGTCATCTAAATGGGAGTCCAGCAATGTAGTCATTATGCCATCTGCTGGTCCTGCAGTCCAAGATTTGTAAAAATCTGAGCCCATTGCTGGCAATAAACTACCTCTTTATTTCCTAGTTCACATAATATTTGTATTTGCTACCAACTAGTCATAACTAGTTTAAACCCACCACATCTAACGTCCATTCCAGAGCCTGCCATCTCTAGTGGAAGAAGGGAGTAACATCATATAAATTGACTTTATTCTTAAGAATTGGAAAAACAATAAACATACAGGCTTTGAATTTACATGGATCTGCTGTTTGTTAACTACTCTGAGATATTCTTGGCCCAGTTACCTCATTTATAAATTGGGCTAATATCCCTGATTGGCAGAGTGACAACTGACCTGTTGAATATTAAGTAGTTAGCACAGGAATTGGAATGTTGTGAGGCTCCTTCACTGGAGTAACTGCTATAATTATTAATCCTGTTACTAACCCAAATACACAAAAGCCTTGTTTCTCAGACCACACCAACCATGAGAAAACCAATTAAGGCCATGAGTTACAATTAAGTATTTATTTTAGCACCTCTCCCATTTTCCTGGGATTCATTAACACCACAACTCAGGCTGTGCTCCATTCCAGAACTGAGATGATGCCTCTCCACCTCTTCCTCTTAGACACACACGTGTGTCCTCAGAGCTGTTCTACGCCAAGTGCCCCTGCTGCAATCTTCCTCCAGCCCTGATGGCCTGTCTCACCAAGTGCCAGCCCCATCCCTCGTATATGGTTCCGCTTTTCCCAGCTCTAGCTTCTAGGAAATTCTAAAGATGTCTTTTTCTTTGGGGGAACAACCCAGCCTGTGATCATAGAATAAAGTTAATTCTCTACTGCCTTGGTAGGAGACTGACCAACTTATTTTCTGGAAACATCCACACTCATACGCATATATACCTGCTTAAACTGTTCTCCAGACATTTTTGAGCTATCTCTATTTTTGTTATAAATCCCTCAGGTTCTTCCAATAGCATTCTTGTAACTGTGTGTGTGTGTGTGTGTGTGTGTGTGTGTTTCCTTCTTAGATGTGGTGCTCAGAAATATTTTTTTTTCTAAAAAGACTTTCTAAATATTATTTTTAAAGAAGATGGGTAAACTTTAGAGTATTAAGAACCTAAGATTCACTTTTGCCAGGAGAGAAGTTAAAGGCTTTGTTTACAAAAACCTAGACTGGAGTCCAGAAGTCGAGTTGTCTGGAAAGGTCAGAGTTCTAACATTCAGAGAGGTGTGGCCTGGACTTGAGGGAGGGAGTATTAGCAAAAAGTCTGCAAGTGGTGGGGATGCCTACCGGGCTGTTACAGTGAGTGACAGGATTAGGAAGCCTGGTGTGGGTTAATCTGATCAGCTTGGACCTCGAACAATTAGACAATGATAGAGTTAAGGAGTCCATCCTCAAATTGCCAATAAGGCCCAGAATTTCTATAGAATCCTGATATAAAATTAGATTTTTTTTTCACCAAATGAAAATTGTATTTTCTCCTAATTTTAATGGGTATTTGTGGGGCAAAAAAGATCAAGTTGATCTGGAAAAGAAAAACAGTATTTCTTTCAGTTTGGTGCCTGGAGTAAAGCATGTTGGTATTCTCCCATTTCAGCTACATTTGACTGGCAGCAAGAATTCCCAGGATCATTACTGAGAAGTTTTATGGGCTTATCTATTACCTTGAGAAACTGCACTCCCAAGGGATTATCTGGAAAGCAAAGACAGATTTATATAAAATGGATTATCTTTCTTTAGAGTTTACGTGATTTTATCCAATCAAGTGGATTATTTAAATGAGACATTGTCTGACAAGGCAATATGTGAACTCTGGCGCAAACTGTGAGAAACGTAAGGATAGCGCAGAAAACAAAAACTTCGAGACAGCAAAGTAAACGTTGACACCTTAGACAAGGTGTTTACTCTCATTCAAGCTCAGCATTTCCTCTGTATGTTTTTCGCCAGATAACAAAGAAGACAATACGTAAAGGCAGATGGCCTTTAAGAGATGCCCACTTGGGGGACTGGCAGGTGGCATAATAGTTATGTCACTGGACTCCCATGTAGTTGACCACAGTTTGAGTCCCGACCAGGTGGCTTAAACTCACACCAGGAGTGTGTGTGTGCGTGCCCAAGATGCTGAAAGGAGAATGGAGGAGAAGGGATTGCAGTGTGGCCATACCCCCTGTGGGTGGGGATGTGATTTTTCACTTTCTGTCTCTCTTGTCTCTTTCTGGCAAGTGCATGTGCCCTATAGCCAAAATCTCTCAGAAAAAAAGAAAGAAAGAAAGAAAGAAAGAAAGAAAGAAAGAAAGAAAGAAAGAAAGAAAGAAAGAAAGAAAGAAAGAAAAGAAAAGAAAAGAAAAGAAAAGAAAAGAAAAGAAAAATGCTCATTTTGGGGCTGGCAGGAAGTATGGTGGTTAAAGCTTTGGACTGCCACATGGCTGACCAACTGAGGTTCAAGTCCCGGACCTGGTGGCTTGCTTTTTCACTTTCCCTCTCTCTCTCTTACTCTGTCTCTTTCTGGTCAAATTTAAAAAATAATAATAAATAAAATTAATCTTTAAAAAAAATACTCATTTTATCCTCTATTTTAACAATTGACTTTTAAAATCTCTCTTACTTCTAAATTATCTTTATTGATATATAATATACAGAAAAGAACATAAGATACATAGAGTTTAATGAATTCTCACAGAAAGAACCAAGCCTTATAACCACCATGAAATCAAGAAATAGGACCGGGAAGCTCTGCCCTCCCCTAATGTAACCGATCTCTGAACTTCCAGACCTCATTTAGTTTTGCTTGGTCTTAAGACATAATCCAAATCGAATCATGTCGTTTGTATCATTTTGTATCTGACTTCTTTCCCATACCATTATGTTGGTGAAATTTATTCTGATTTTGCAATAAACTGGAGTTTGCCCACACTTTTTGCTAAAAAGTTCCTTCATTGTTGGATTGTTCTGTATCATGTTTACTCTGCTATGAACTGACAAGAATTTGTCTTGTTTCCAGATTGGTGCCATTCTGAGTAATACTGTGACATTGGTACACCTGTGTGTGCACAAGGGCCGAATTGCTGGGTCAAACTGTATCTGTCATATCAAATGTAAGGGACTCACTGGTTTTTAGGGCTGAGCAGTATTCCAGAGAGTACATACACCACATTTTTTCAATCCCATAATCTATTTAGATATTTGGGATGATTGCATATTCTAGCAATTGTAAATAATGCTGTAATAAACATAGATATGCAAGTGTTTTTCCAACGAAGGTTTTTCTATTCTTTGGATAAATATCTAAGGGTGCAATTACTCATATGATAGTTGTATTTGTACGTTTCTGAGAAATCTCCATATCATTCTCCAAAGTGGTTGTGCTAGTTTGCATCCCCACCAACAGTGTAGGAGAATTCACTGCGATTTCACCAGCACTTATCATTATGTTTTTTCCTTTAATTTTTTTCTTTCTATTTCTTTTATACATGAAATCACATGTTAATTAGCTTGTGTACTCTATGGAATACTGCTCAGCCCTAAAAACCAAGGAGACCCTTACATTTGATACGAAGTAGACAAGTACAGATGACTTAGTGCTAAGCAAAGTGAGCCAGACTATGAAAGACAGACTTTGTATGTCCCCACTGGACATACACGGATTATTTGCGCTCTATAGCAGAAACCGAAAGTTTGGAAGGTATAGTAGCAGAGAGGGCAACGGTAGAGTTAGTAAGGATAGGGGTAATATGGGGGTGCGTAATAGAGGAAGGTAGGGGAACAGGGGAAGAAAATAATACTTTTTATTGACAAAAAAAATGAAAAGCTATTTGCCAATGATAATGTATATAGCAATGTTTTTGTCTTAACTGATATTCATGGGTTTTGTGCTGGAAAAAGCAATGATGTACACTGTAAAGATATATGTGATTAAATGTAAATTAAAATAAAAATTTAAAAGATTAAAGAATTGTATCTGTCTGTACAGCTTCAGTATATTGTAGAAAGCAGCTTTCCAACGTGTTATCCCAATTTTCTTTTTCAAAATGGTAGGGAAATTCCTGTTGTTTCACACCTCCACACTTTATACCAACAGTTCTGTTTTCTTTTGAAATTTTACCCATCTTGTTAGAGATAGAGTGCTACCACATTGTGATTCGATTTATACTTCCCTGGTAACTAATGATCACAGACTTGTTGATCATTTGGCTACCGCCTTTTATGAAGTCTGTTTGAAAGTCTGTGAGCATTTTTTTTACTGGGTTACCTGTTTTACTGTTATTTTTTAAAAGAAATTGTTGGGGCCAACAGGTAGTGTGATGGTTGGGGGCTGGACTCCCACATGGCCAACGACAGTTCAAGTTCTGGACCTGGTGACTTGTTTTCTCAATACCCCCACTCCCGTCTCTCTCTCTGGTCAAATTAAAAAATAATAGTAATAAATAAAATTGCATGAATATTTAATAAATTCTTTACATATAACCTTTCCTAATCTGTGGCTTGCTTCTTTACTATATTAAAGATATTTTCTGATTGAAAAGTTTCTAAGTCTGGCATAGAGTAATTTGTTAATTTTTTTTTCCTTTGTGATAAGGCGTGTGTGCACATGTGAGTGTATGTGTGTGCGTTCATGTGTGTGCATGTGAGGGGGAGAGAGAAAGTGAGAAAAGCACAGTCAGTGGGGATTTATCATGCCGCAACCCCCTTTCCTCAGTTCTTTAGTATGCTGACCACCCTTGGCATGACTCTTGGCATGTTTTCAGGCTGACCCAGAGATCCAAATTTGCTGTGAGCTGTGAGGTTTCCAGCCTTTCTGGGCACTGCATTCAATTTGAAAATTATTTAATATTTAATATATAGAGGGAACCTGAGGCCGGGCTGACCCTCAGCCTCAGCCTGAGCCCCAGCCCCAGCTTCCAACCTTGGAGCAACCCCCTCCTCGCAGCCATAAAGGTCATGGCAGCCTTTACAGATTCAAAGGCATAGAAACTATATCAAAAGAGAATAAAATAAAAGACATTCAAATAGAAAAAAAGAGGTGAAATTATCTCTATTTGCAGATGACATGATTGTATACATAGAAGATCCAATGGCATTCACGAAAAAGTTCCTAGAAGTAATAAATAAATACAGTAAAGTTGCAGATACAAAATCAACATACAGAAACCTATAGTATTTCTATATACAAACAGCAAGCAGACTGAGATAGAAGTGAATAAATTAATTACATGCACCATAGCCTCAAAAAGTATAAGATACCTAGGAATAAATCTAACCAAAGAAGTCAAAGATTTTTCACAAGGGGGACCAGCAGTTAGTGTAATGGCTATGTCGCTGGACTCCCATGTAGTCGACCGCGGTTCGAGTCCCGGACCCGGTGGCTTAAACTCACGTCGGGCGTGTTTACGTGCGTGCCCAAGATCCCAAGAGGAGAATGGAGGAGAAGGGATTGTGGCATGGCCATCCCCCCCAGAGGGTGATTTCTTGCTTTCTGTCTCTCTGTCTTTCTGGCAAGCCCTATAGCCCTATAGCCCTATAGCAAAAAACCCCTCCAAAAAAAAAAAAAAAAGATTTTCACAAGGAAAACTATGAGACGCTAAAAAATAAAATAAAATAAAAAATGACATGAGAAAGTTAAAGGATGGACCAGTAGTTAGCATAATGGCTATGTCGCTGGACTCCCATGTAGTCGACCACAGTTCGAGTCCAGGACTCAGTGACTTAAACCCACGCCGGACGTGTGTGCATGCATGCCCAAGATCCAGAGAGAATGGAGAAGGGACTGCGGCATGGCCATCCCCCCTGGAGGGTGATTTCTCTCTTTCTATCTCTCTGTCTCTCTCTGTCTTTCTGGCGAGTGCATATGCCCACAACAAAAATCTCTCTCAAAAAAAATAAATAAATAAATAAGTGGAAGGACATCCCATGTTCTTGGATTGGAAGAATTAATATAATCAAAATGATAATTCTACCCAAATTAATCTACATATTTAACACAATCCCAATCAAAGTACCAGAGACAGTCTTCACAGATCTAGAAAAGACAATCATAGAATTTGTCTGGAATCATAAAGCACCCTGTATTGCCAAAGCCCTCCTGTGCAAGAAGAGTGCTATAGAAGGCATCTCATTCCCTGACCCTAAAATATATTACAAAGCTGTAATAATAAAAACATCATGGTATTGGCACAAAAACAGACATGTGGACCAATAGAACAGAGTAAAGACTCCAGAAATATACATAATATATAAGACCCCCAAAACATACAGCCAACTGATTTTTGACAAAGGTACCAGTCAATTCAATGGGAAAAGGAAATACTCTTTAGTAAATGGTGCTGGAGAAACTAGGTATCCACCTACAGAAAGGTGAATCTGAACCCCTACCTCTCACCATTGACAAAATTCAACTCAAAGTGGGTCAAAGATCTAAACCTAAGACCTTAAAATATAAAACCACTAGTGGGAAACACTGAGGAAACTCTGGGAGACATTGAGGGAGGCAAAGACTTCTTAAATAATACTCCAAAGCACAGTCAAAAATCCCTAAAATAGACAGGTGGGATTACATCAGATTAAGAAGTTTCTGCATGACAAAAGACACAGTAATTAGTGCAAATTGACAAACCTTGGTATGGGAGAATACTTTTGTAAATTATGCTTCAGATGAGGGACTGATAATCAGAATACACAGGGAACTCAAGCAGTTTACCCTCCCCCCCCAGAAAAAAGATTAACCCCATTAAAAGATGGGGAAATGAGCTGAAAAAATAACTCTCTAAGGAAGACATACAAACAATCAAAAGGCATACAAAAAAATGCTCAACACCTTTCATCATAAGGGAGATGCAGATCAAAACCATAATGAGATACCCCCTAACCCCAGACAGAACCACTAAAAAAAAAAAAAAAAAAAAAAAGAAAAAAAAGATAAGTGCTGGCAGGGGAGTGGTGAGAGGGGAACTCTCCTACACAGCTGGTAGGACTGTAAATTGGTCCAGGCGCTGTGGAGAACAATATGGAGGTTCCTCAAAGAACTACAAATAGAACTACCATCTGATCCAGTAATCCCACTCCTGGGTATCTACCCAAAGGACAGGAGAATGCTTAGTTGGAAAAGTGCTTGCACATCTATGTTTATTGTGGCATTATTCACAATTGCTAAGACATGGAACCAACCCAAATGTCCACAAACAGGAGAATGAATTGAAAAAGTGTGGCACATGTACTCTATGCAATACTATTCAGCCATAAAAAACAACAAGGCCTTGCCCTGGCTTTTGACAGAAAGTCGATGAATATGGAAGATTTACTGCCGAGTGAAGCAAGCCAGGAGATGAAGGTGAGACATTGTATGTTTCTATTTGATATATACTGACTGTCCACACTCTATAGCTGAAACTGAAAGATTAGAGGATATAGAAAATGAAAAAACTGTATCCAGTTTTAGACACTGGATACAGGTGGGAAGAGGATGGGAGAAGAAGGAAAGACATTAAGGAGAAAAATAGGAGAAAGACATTTATGGGACACGGAAATTTATTATTATATGTTAATGGTTACATGTATAGTATCCCCAACTGGACTGGTAAGAAATGTATTCATGTTGGAAAATTCACTTTACAAGCTAAGTGATGTATAGTGATTGAATGTACAAAAAAAATTAAAATAAAATAAAATATTAAATTAAAAACAAAAAATATTTAATGTATATGTAGTAGATATCCTAAAAGAAGAATTCAAAGGAGGAGGAGGAGAGATGGATAAAATAGACACAAAATGTGAAGGTTGAAATGACAGAATTTTACAAAATATCAAGCCACAAATTTTGGAAGCTTAATTAGCTTGAGTTAGCCATTACACAGTGTATACCTATTTCAAAACATCATGTTATATACTATAAGTATACACACTTTTTATTTGTTAATTTTAAAGTGTTTCGTTAAAAAGATGAGCAAAAGAAAACAGAAGAAGGAAAAGAAAGTGTAAATGAAAAGGACAGAAAACTTGGAGAAGATATAGAGAGCAAAGAGAAAATTAAAGTGACAATTGAGGAATGACATCTACAAGGATCAATCAGTGTTACTTACATATGCCAAACATTCTCCTGTTTTATTTTGATTTTATTTCTTTTATAAGAGAAATGGAGAAAGACACCCTCGACAGAGTCTTACCACCCCACAATTCTTCCCCCCGCCCCCGGCTTTTCCAGGATCCCGGATTATCAGGCATACATGCTACATGTACCCAGATTAACCCAAGATCCGAACCCCTGTCCTTCACATGACGTGGCTTCAAACATTGCAGGGTGGTAGCCTGCACCACAGTGGCTAGGCCACTCCTAACTGTTCAATAATTTTAAAAGAACTATCTCCTTTTATTTTTTTTAGAACTATCTCCTTTAATTTTTAGAACAAACTTCTGGGTTTAGTATTTTTAACAAATGAGAAAATGTAGGATCTTGAGTTCAAATGATTTCCTTCAGAGCACATACTGCTTCTTTTTAATGAGGTGAGTCTTAGGAAGCCCAGTTCTAGTTGAGCTTCACTTTGGCTTGATTTGTCTGCATGGAAACATGGTGTTACTACTCCATACCACAGGTTCTCCTGAGTACAAAATAAATTGGCAGATTATCTGCCCCTTGTCTGATGTCCTGCTTCTTGTCATTATTTTCATTCATTCTGCAAATGTAACTAAATGAGTATAGTGAAGCCCGCAATAAACTAGCTGTGAAGAGAAGCGTCCAAGTCTAGCAATACCAAATTCACATTTTTCCAAACCAAAAATTAAACCATTAATTTCAAGATATCATGTCTAAAATACCTTATATGTAAAATCGTTACTAAAGTACAAAATATAACACAACACTTCTCTGAAATGCACAGAAATAAATAAAATCTGTTGACCCAGAATTTTAATATTGTCACCGTAAATACCTAATAGAAATGACACCCATCATCTAATAAGATTTTTTTTAGAGATTTTTGCTCAACCCCCCCCAGAGGAACGGCCACACCACAATCCTTTCTCCTCCATTCTCTTCTTGGGATCTTGGGCACACACACAGACACGCCCTGCATGAGATTTAAGCTGACGGGTCTGGGACTCAAACTGTGGTCAACTATGTGGAAATCCAGCGACGTAACCATTACACCACCTGCTGGTCCCTAATAAGAAAGATTCTTAAAACCACTAAACAGGGAAGGTGGCTGCTGCAGCTTTCTACTTTCCTCAGAATTGGGAGGGTCCACTGCTCCACAGCAGGAAGATCGAGATTTGGTTCTAGGTCCACCCACATGCACGTGTACCTGCACACGTGATCATGGCTAGCTGGGGAGGCTGGGGGCTGATTGTGGGGTGAGACTCTGTCGAGGGTGCTCGTCTTTCTCTTTCTATCTTTTTCTCATGAAATATTATGAATAAATAAAGTTTAAAAAAGAGGTCTGATTGGTAGTCAGGGACCTGAGTTATTTAGCTCCTGCCTTATAAACTGTGTGCTCGTAGCACCAGTGCCTAACTTTTCCAGGTCTTACCTGTGTCCTTCGTTGTTGTTGTTAATTTTGCTGGAGGGTGCGGTCACTCACCAGACAAAGAGAAAGTGAGAAAGCACACTTCATGGGGGGTAGTCACACCACAATCCCTTCTCCATTTCTGCTCCTTTTTCGGATTTAGGGGCACAAATAATGTCCATGTTTTTTAAGCCACCAGGTCCAGGACTCAAACTGTGCCATCTGCCATGTGGGGAGCCAGTCACCTTAGCCACCACACCACTGGCTGGGCCCTTTTAATCTTCAAACTGAAGATTTGGGCAATATGGTTGCAAAGATCTGACTCTGCAGCTTATAAAAAATAAGGCAGAGGGAACCAGCAGTCAGCGTAACGGCTATGTCGCTGGACTCCCACGTAGTCGACCGTGGTTCGCATCCCGGACCCGGTGGCTTAAAACTCACGCCGGGTGCGTGTGTGTGCGTGCCCATGATCCCGAGAGGAGAATGGAGGAGAAGGGATTGCGGCGTGACCATCCCCCCTGGGGGGTGATTTCTTGCTTTCTGTTTCTATGTCTCTCTCTGTCTGGAGAGCGCACGCACCCTATAGCGAAAACCTCTCCAAAAAAAGAAATAATAATAATAAGGCAGAGAGCTATTTTGTGATAAGGATTAGCCCATAAGGAACTTTAAAATAAGTAATATTTAAGGTTTCTAATATCTTAGGGAAAAAATTCCCATGTTGATCATGATCGTTGACATTTACTTGGTGCCACAGAAGACGTACTAATGGTAGGTGATCACAACTGAGCAAAAGGACTAAGCCATCCGTACACGCCAGTGTAGCTAATGCCATGCCTCTGTTTTTATTTTGTATTATTTTCAGGTAAAACATATTACAGTCAACAGCTGGATCGAAGCTGATATGATCAGAAGGCAGCTGCACCCATCTTATTGACAGGCAAGGTGGCAATTATTGAGGCTGACACACAAAGCATTTTCCAAGAGTGATAGGCTTGTCACAAGGAGTTTTACGTGAGGAGCCAGTGGAGAGTCATAGAGGGTGGAAAGAAGAGAATAAGTAATTACTCAACAGTTCTTGGAAATCATCCTTCAGTTAAGACCGAACCATACCAACAATGTACTTAGTGTGTTAAGATTCAGTAACTTGGGGCTGGCAGATGGTGTGGTGGTTAACCATGATTCATATCCTTGACCTGACAGCTTGCTTTCTCACTTTCCCTTTTTCTCCCTGTCTCTCTCAGGTCAAATGAAAAAATAATGATAATAATAATAAAGAAAATGAAATAATTATATTTAAAAAATTCAGTAATTTACTATTTTTTTCTTTTGTAATTGAGATTTATTGGTTGTGTCAAGGATCAGTACAGACATTTCAATGTGTACCCAATTCTTAACACACATACCAAAAATTTAAAAAGCCAGGTATAGTGATTCTTTTTAAATTATTCCAGTGACATTCCAGCTTCAAATTTGTAGGCAAATTTTCCTTAAGAGGCTATCAGGAACTACTGTCTTTAAATGTTGAAAGCTATTATGTAAGTCCCACCAAATCACAATGTAGCATCATACACACTACATACTTCACATTTCCAATCTTTCACAGCACATTAACAAAATTATTAGGAAAACTGGACTGCCATGACCAAAGATGTTATAGAGTACACGCAATTCTGACAGGGAGAGCAACAGTCAAAGAGTGGTTTTCTTTAGGAAACAATACTACAAAAAAACCTAATGGAAGTAATTTAAAATAGTCAAGACACATTAAATGCATGACTGTGACTCCAAACTGCCATTTAGTATGCTTTGCATTTAGGATATAAAAACTACCCACCTGCCCCCACCTATGGAATGTTAAACTGACACGCAAGAGAGTCAAAGCCTCATTCTGGTTGTACTGAAAAATAAACCACCAGCAAATGATTTCACCTCTTAAAAAAAGCATTAACACTTAAAAAAAAATGGGATGAGGTAAGATTCTCTCCTTAAAAATGTTTCTAGAGCTACTAAAAAACTTGCACTTACAAAATAGTTGATAAAAATACTCTTCTGGATTGTACAAGAAGGGAGACAGGGACCATTGATAAGACATGGGATATGACATTACTCAGACTTGACTTCTTTCTCGCCTGCTTCATCAGAGGGTGGACTCTCCTCATTTTTAGCTTCTCCATTTTCTGCAGGTAAATCTTCTTTAGTGTCTTGGTTGGCCACTTCAGCCTATTTCCCCTTCACTCCCCTTTTCCCTTTTGTTTGCACCCTTTTGTCTGAAGCTTTATCCTTCCTTGCCACCTGTTTTAGCTTGTCTCTACTTTTGCAGGAGGTTTAGCTGACAACCTCGCCGATCTCTTGGACTCTTCCTTGGCCACCCCCGGGCTGAGCTGAACTTCTTCTTGGGCATCTTGGCTGTGGAGAGGGTGCGTGTTGGGTGCCTGAGAGGCCACGGCGTGCCTAGACCCTTTGTGGAGTTGAGCAGATCAGTAATTTACTATTTTTAAGATACTTTTTCACAACTTAAAGATTTGGAAATGTTGAAAGGTGGAAAACTTAAATAATTTTTTTAACTTAAATTTAAAAACAGCTATATTGGGGCCAGCAGTTAAGATAGCTGGATTACACTTGGCCTACTGCATAGTTCAAGTCCTGGACCTGGCCGCTTTAAAAACACTTTAGGCAGAAGTGCCTACATGTGTGCCTGAAGTCCTGAGAGGAGAATAAATTGTGGTGTGTCCATCCACCCTAGGGAGTGATTTCTCACTTTCTCTCTCTTCTTCTCTCTCTCCATGAAGTACATGTACTCTATAGCAAATAAATAGGGGTTTGAGGTCAGGTGGTGGCACAGTGGTAAAAGGTCCCGGTCTTCAAGGCTGACCACGTGGTAAGGTTCTGCATTTGAATCTGAAAACCTCCCTGAGTTCACCAGGCACTCCTGTACACATGATCCAGGGTTGGCGGGACCTGGGAATGGATTGGCATGTCAAGACACCGGTTGGGTGTGTTTGTCTCTCTGTGTTTCTCTGTCTCTCTTACTAGTGGAAGAAATAAATAAACTTAAGTGGGAGGAGGGGTGGTTACTTTAAGAGTCTGGAAGTGGGACCAGCAGTTAACGTAATGGCTATGTCGCTGGACTCCCACGTAGTCGACCGTGGTTCAGGTCCCGGACCTGATGGCTTAAACTCATGCTGGGCACATGTGCATGCGTGCCCAAGATCCCGAGAGGAGAGTGGAGGAGAAGGGATTGTGGCATGGCCATCCTCCCTGGGGGATGATTTCTCGCTTTCTGTCTCTATGTCTCTCTCTGTCTGTCTGGCAAGCGCACGTGCCCTATCACAAAAACCTCTCAAAACAAAAACAAAAACAAAAACAAAAGCAAAAACAAAAACAAAAACAAAACAAAAAGAGTCTGGAAGTAAATAATCCCAGGTTTGCCAAAGCAGCTCATAGCAATTTTACCAGCCGGTAAGACTCCATCCATCCTCCTTCATACACTCACACTCGCAAGATGGCTCCACTTGTTCCAGGCATGGCATGTACATATGACAATATTTGGGCCTCCCAAATATATCAGACTTTAAAACCTGCATTTGTACTAACTGTAAGAAATTGTTTTATAGAGTCTTTGGGAATTTAATTTAATTTTTAAAAAATTTTTAATTTACTTTCATTTATTTTTTAACTTGCTACAGGGCATGTGTGCTCACCAGAGACAGAGAGAGAGTGAGAAAGTGAGAAAGTGAGCTGCCAGGTACAGAACTTAAACCGCAGTTGGCCTTGTGGGAGTCCAGGGCCTTAACTACCACATGACCTGCTGGCCATGGAAATTTCATTTTAAATGGTGGCATACATTCCATGCAAAAACAAAAACAAAACCAAAAAAACCATAATTTACTTAGCCTGTAATAAGCAGCATTCCTCTCACTTATGGAATACTCAGTATTAAGCACTATATACTGGAGGCTTTACACAGGACCTCTAATTCTCGAAACAATTTTATAAGTAAGCTGTCACCATTCCAAGTTCACAAATGAGGAAGCTGAAAACTCAGAAAGATTAAAATTTACCTCATACTCCTACTGATAAATTGCAGAATAGAGAATTGGAGCCCCAGCCCATCTGATCCCCAGACTAGCATTCATAATGGTATTTATCAGTACCATTGGTGTGGGGGGGATTAAAACCCAAAGAAATGGGAAACATTTATAATTCATAAACATAAAATTAGCTAAGTGCATTGTTAGCAAAATCAATCAAACAAAGAAAAACAAAAATTCTGAATTCTTACAGATAGCCAGCAAGTGGCTACAAAGCCATATTAGATATTCAGATCTATTTACATAGAAAGCAAGCTGAAGTTCATCATTTTACTCTTAGTGAGCAGTTAGCAGCTATTCAGTTTGCATCAGTAGCTACATTGAGATTACTGTGACATCCTGTTTTCCATGATTCTTGACCAGGCTTACTCATAATTCTTTATCAGCACTTCCTGCAATTGCCCTGACAGTGTCTCTGGGATATATGATTAGTCAAATTCTTCAACATTTCTCTGTAAGGTTAGGCTAAGTTCAATGTCTTACCATATCCAAGTAAAAGCTCTTGATTTGACTCTCAAATAGTAAAATAAATTCCATTAGCCAATAGAACATTCCATGAAATGCACGTAAATGTGTATGTAAATGCAATGTTTATGATAGGTTTAGTCCCCATCCTCAGACAGGGGACAATCAGGTAGTGCTTTTGTTCTAAAGGCATGAAGAAGGCCATACAATATCTACGTGTGTCAGCCGTTAAAGGGAATACATGAATAAAGAAGGAAAACTAAGAGGACAGAGAGAGGCAGAGAAAGAAGAAGGAAAAGTATACACAGGGCAAGGGCAAAGGAAAGTGGACCAGGCTATCATTACTGTCGATTCTGCTCTAGCCAAGTAAGCTGTGGAACAGACTGGAAAACACAAAGGGCAGGTGTTTCTGGCTGGCCAAGAGCACTAGCAGAGACCAAGTTCAACTGCTGTCACTCATGGCATCACTACAGTTTACCTTGATCCCAACTGCCAGGAACAGCTTCAGGCACTTTAGGTCCAAACATTATTCCACCTCCTTCCAGGATGTACTCCAAAGAGCTTTCCCAGTACTCTACCTTTTTGTAACAGCCAGTCCTCACCGCCTGCCTACAGTGAGGGTGGTTCTGGGAGAAAGGTGACACACACAGGTTCCCCCTGTGTGGGGGGCAGTGTGGCAGAGCCAAATAGGAAATTCTGCTGGCAGCGTTCCTTTTGAGGTCAGACACTTGCTGAAATGTGCTGACAGTCTAGCGGTGGACAATCAGAGCTCCTCAGAGAGCAGGAAACGTTCTGGGAGCCATCCAGCCAGGCTTGTCCTTCGCCCTAACCACTGGGGCTGCACTGGGGTCAGTGAACACAAAGGCACTCCTAGTCAGTCTGGCCACCCCAAGGTGATGTATTGGATTAGGCTTCATGATGGTTCTTTCTCCCTCCCCAGTACAAATTCTGAGAAGGAGGGAGGAATTCATGTTTGTTTTAGTTTGATTTTTGCGACTAACAACAAAGTGTCATTTTACCTTTTTTCCAATTGAGATTACTAATATTCTCATTTAGCCTCTTGTTAATAATATATAAGATTTATGGGACCAGCAGTTAGCATAATGGCTATGTTGTTGGACTCCCATGTAGTTGACCATGGTTCGTGTCCCGGACCCAGTGGCTTAAACTCATGCCGGGTGCGTGTGCGTGCATGCCCAAGATCCCGAGAGGAGAATGGAGGAGAAAGGATTGCCGCGTGGCAAACCCCCCGGGAGGCAATTTCTCACTTTCTGTCTCTCTCTCTCTCTCTCTTTCTGGCTAGCTCATGGGCCCTAGAGCAAAAACCTCTCAAAAAAAAAAAATCTTATAAAGATTTATAAGAAGAAAGAGAATAGACTTCAGAGAGCTACCCATCTGGTTTTCATTCTGGCTCCCACCTGTCCTGGCAAAGACACTGGACAAGTCAGGTAACTTCTTTAAATACCACTCAGTTGTCTCGTCACTGAAATGAAGGTGAGTGGTCAAGGTTCATGAGAGATGTCCGACAAGAGTAAGGTAAAGAGTGACTGAGTAGAAATACTAGTTCCCTTTCTTCTCTCTTCAGCTTATCAGCCTAACAGAATATAGATTTTTGTTTTAACAAATCAACAAATGCTTTGGAGTATTAAAACATTATCATTATTCTCAAGGAGTGTGTAATATAGCTAACTTGCACAGAACAACAAAAAAAATACATACAGGAATATTCCTTAAGTAATCAATTATATAATAAGTGATTTAGGTTAGTTGTAATTGTTAAGGAAAAATGATATAAAAAGAGACTGATATTTTCTGTCGGATAGCCCTTCCTTCTTCTAGAATTTTCTAAGTATTCTATGGAGTAAGAAGCAGGTCTAGACTGAGGTTAATTATAATTTTCCTATAAAAGTAGTTTTGCTATAGGGCACATGTGCTCACCAGAGAGACAGAGAGAGAGAGAGGAAACATGAGAAAGCAAGATGTTGGGTTCGGGACTCAAACTATGTCTGGCCATGTGGTAGTTCCACACTATCACCACCAGAACATCTGCTGGCCCTAGAATTTTTTGGCTTTGTTTTGCTTATGTAGACACTCTAGCTCTTTCTCTCTACCCTTTACACTTGATGATGGATGAGACCAAAGTAACAGCTCAAAATACAAGAGAAAGCAGGGAGAAGAAATATTAATGAAGCTAAATAAATCCCTTTTTTCTAAAGAAGATTGACGTAGGGTAAAGGAGTAGCTGCTTGGATAAGAGTTTATAGTTTTTTTAATTACCCCCTAGGGGTGATGGCCACGCCACAATCCCTTCTCCTCCGTTCTCTCCAGGCATGCACACACATGCCCCCGGTTTGAGTTTTAAGCCACTGGGTCCGGGACTCGAACCGCAGTCAACTACATGGGAGTCCAGCGACATAGCCATTACGCTAACCACTGGTCCCAAGAGTTTATAGTTTTGATATTACATCTGCAGGGAGTAGAGGTAAATTATTATTATACACAGCTGCTCTGATTGACACTGCTACTTGACAGACTGAGGCCACATGGAGGCCTAGGTTTGATTCCCAGCCCATGCACAAAAATCTGGGCATGGTAGTGTACACCTGAAGTCTGGCAACTCAGAGAGTTCAGGCAAAAGATTAGAGACACAGTGATATCCTATCTTAAAGACACACACACACACACACACATATATATATATATACATACATAAAAATTAGACTGGGCCAATTTTTTTTCTCCAAGAGCAACTGTAGGATCTCTGCCACAATGGAACATTTGGTATCTTAAATTTCTCAATCAATGTAAGGTTTATTAAAAATATATTTATACTTAGTGTTTCTTTGACATGGCAAGGAAACTAAGATATCTATAAAAGTTAAAATCAAAATAAGAGCAAAATCTAAAGTGTAAGCCAGATCAAAAGTCAGTATTTTCTTAGGGGTATCTCCAAACCCTTGATAACTTTGAGTTTCTGTTTTTATCACTAATTCTGGTACAGAGATCAAGTTTGAAGACCACTAACACTGAAAACTTAATGAGACCATCTCGTACTTAAAACTGAGACTCTGTGGTGGGTGAATAATGGTTCTCAAAGGTATTAATAGCTAAATCCTCAGACCCTGTAAATATATTGTTACATAGAAAGAGAAAATTAAGGTTACAGATGAAATTAAGGTTGCAAATCAGTTTACTTTAAGATAAATACATCATCTTGTATTATGTAATGGCCCCAGTGTGAGCACAAAGGCCCTTTAAGTGTGGAAGAGGAAGGCAGAAGGTCAGAGTTGGAGAAAGATTTGAAGAGGTTATGCCGCTGACTTTCAAAATGGAGAAATGGGCTTGAGCCAAGAATTGCATGTGGCCTCTATGAGCTAGGAAAGGCAAGGGACAGATCCTCCCATGTCGTATCCACAAGCCGTAAAGACCTGCTATTGCTTTGATACGAGCTTAAACTTCTGACCTCCAGAACCATGAAATCATAAACTTGTGATGTTTCAGCCATTAAGTTGGTGATTGATTGATTTAACACAATAGAAAAGTAATCCAGAGGCAAAGGGGATAATATATTTTCAGAATATTTTCAATATAGGACTGTTGGGAGAAATTATGTTTATTAAGATAATAGAGGGGAACCAGCAGTTAGTGTAATGGCTATGTTGCTGGACTCCCACGTAGTCGACTGCAGTTCGCATCCCGGACCCGGTGGCTTAAAACTCACGCCGGGCACGTGTGCGTGCGTGCCCAAGATCCCGAGAGGAGAATGGAGGAGAAGGGATTGCGGCATGACCATCCCTCCTGGGGGGTGACTTCTCGCTTTCTGTCTCTATGTCTCACTCTGTCTGGAGAGCGCACGTGCCCTATAGTGAAAATCTCTCCAAAAAAAAGATTTATCATGTGCCAAAAATAAAGTGAAACATTTTTAAAAAAAGATAATAGAATAATGTATATAATGATCTTAAGTTGAAACTTCTATTGTTGAAAGAAATTATTTTTGTACATGGAAGAAATAATTCTAAGGACCAGTAGTTAGCATAAAGGCTATGTCACTGGACTCTCATGTAGTCGACCATGGTTTGAGTCCCAGACCCGGTGACTTAAACTCACACCAGGCACATGTGCGTGTGTGCCCAAGATCCGGAGAGGAGAATTGAGGAGAAGGGATTGCAGCGTGGCCATCCCCCCGGGGGGTGATTTCTCGCTTTCTGTCTCTTGTCTTTCTAGTGAGTGCACATGCCCTATAGCAAAAACCTCTCCAAAAACAAACAAACAAAAAAATAAATAATTCTTTTTTTTAATTTTTATTTTTTTGGAGAGATTTTCGCTATAGAGCGTGTGCGCTCGCCAGACAGAGAGAGACATAGAGACAGAAAGCGAGAAACCACCCCCAGGGGGGATGGTCACGCCGCAATTCCTTCCCCTCCATTCTCCTCTCGGGATCTTGGGCACACACGCACACGCACCCAGCCTGAGTTTCAAGCCACCGGGTCCAGGACGCGAACCGCAGTCAACTACGTGGGAGTCCAGCGACATAGCCATTACGCTAACTGCTGGTTCCCCAAAAATAAATAACTCTAATGTTATTGCATTTACAATATGAATTGTGATGGCTATTTGGGTAACATTTTATACATAGGAAATGCAGTAGGTGACAAAGTTCACAAAGTGAAGAATCTAGGACTCTTTCTCTAAAGGAGTTGCTACTTCCACACATGAGAAGTGTTTCCATTTCCTTTCAAGTCCGTAGGCATTTGATAGCACAACAGTGACTATAGACCTACTCTGCCTCTACAGTGGAAACGGAATGATTAGAGGATATAGAAGCACGGAAAATAGTTATGGATACTAGACACAGTGTGGGAAGAGGGTGGGAAAAGAAGAGAGTGTGAGGAAAGAAATGAAGGAGAAAAAATAGAGAGGCAAGACATCTATGGGACCCAGAAATGGATTTTTATCTGTTGATGATACCATGTATAGGGTGTGAAAGGTATTCATGTTGGGAAAATTCACTTTACAAGCTAAGTGCTATAGTAATTGAATGTATAAAATTATTTTTTTAAAAGTATTTTCTTTCAAAGCTGGAGAATATTTGTGTCTTGGATTTTAGAACACTTTTGCTAAAAATGTGATTTTTGTGGTGGGTGTTATAGTGACTCCAAAACACTGCAGGAAATGAGTTGACGAAATGGTAGCTAGGTTTAAAACAGCTCAATGCTGAGGGGAAAAGGAGCTGAGGAAGGGGTGTTAACATCAACTTGATTTAATGTTACAAAGTAGCCAGTTGCATTTCTCTTCACTGCCTTCACTCTCTGCCTCTGCCCCTTGCCTAGCACTCAGGCCCAACAGGGAGCACTAGCAGCCTTTTATCTGCCCCACAGTGCCCCTGAGCGGTCCTTCTCTGGATTTATCTTCTCTTGTCCATTCTGACATCTCATGAAACTCAAAACTGTTCTGACATTCTCATTCCCCTACTTTTACTTCCAGCTGTTCTTATTGGGAAAGGCCTCATAAGCTAACACATATGTGATACTACATGCAGACGATCCTGGAATTTCCTTTCTTTCATGAAACAAAAGATTATTCTTCTCAATTTCCATCCACAAACCCACCCATCTTCTCAGTCACTGCCAAGTCAGTTCCAGGAAGTTATACTGAAAGGAAGCAGTGAAGAGGTAAAACCTGAAATATAAAGGAAAAAAGGAAAGAGGTTACCCTACTCTTTAAAATAAATGGATAAGAGAATTATAGACGTGTAGACCAATGGAAGGTAGAAAAATAGTGTGAAAAGGAGAGTGAAAAGAGCAGTTGCCGAGAGGTTGGTAAAGAGTCAACTTAAATACAATTTTAAAAGCACAAAAGTTAGAACATAATTCTACTTTTATTACTAATGGATATTTAATGGGCTTTTGTGAATGAGACTTTGTATAGACTGGGCAATACCAATCCAAAGTGAAAGAGTTACACACAAAGTGTAGGGTGACTCACTCATCTCAGTTTTCCCAGGGCTGCCCCAATTTTAGCACTGGGAATTTCACATCCAGAGAGTTCCTTCGGTCTTTGTCACACTGGGGTGGTTGACTGCCCTATCGGTGACTAACAATGGCTTCATGTACTGCTACATTTCCTAGTAGAATAGTAAGTTCTCAGTTTTCTTGGGAAAGGCTGCAGAGGATGAAGAAACTGGTGACATTTGCTCTTCAGTGGTATTCACAGAGATACTATCTTTACTCAAGGTAAAATAAAAATTTGCACTTTTTTTTTTTTTTAAATTTGCTACAGGGCATGTGTGCTCACTGGAGAGAGACAAGAGTGAGAGGGAAATTGAGAAATCGCACCTCAAGGCAGATGGCAACACCACGATCTCTCCTCCCTTCTCCGCTCAGGATTCTGGGCATGTGAGCACCTGCAGCTGGTGCATTTCTCAAGCTACGGGTCTGAGATTCAAACTGCACAGTCAGTCATGTGGGTTCTGGCTGCCTTAACCACCGTGCCTCTGGCTGGCCCATAAACTTAAACCTTTTACATACCCACCGGGGCCTCCTGGGGCTCTGATTATAGAATCTGAATTTTCTCTCTTTTGCCTTCAATAGAAGACAGGTACAGTACTCAGAAAAAGACAGGTACAGTACCTTCAATAGAAGACAAGTACAGGTACAGTCCTGGAAACAGATGAACAGATAAAGAGGAAGAGGAGGATTTAGCATAAAAAAGGGAAGAGAAAGAAGGATGGAACAAAGTTCACGGGCGTGTGTGTGTGTGTGTGTGCGTGTATGTGTGTGTGTGTATGTGTGCGTGTGTATGTGTGTGCATGTGTATGTGTGCGTGTGTGTATGTGCATGTGCATGTATGTGTGTGCGTGTGTGCGTGTGCGCGCGCATGTGCGTGTGTGTGTGTTTTAAGGGCGGCATATGTGTGTGCGTGTGCATGTATGTGTGTCCGTGTGTGTGTGTGCGTGCGCGCATGTGCATGTGCGTGTATGTGTATGTGTGTGTGTTTTAAGGGCAAAGGTACTGACCTAAAGCAGGAGGCAGAAACTCTCACCTGGGGATGATTCTAATCTTTGGCAATGTCTAGAGATATTTTTTGGGTGTTACACTGGAAGAGGAAGACTCCTGGCATCTAGTGGGGAGCAGACAAAAATGCTGCTAAGCTTCCTCTACTGTGCCAGACGGCCTTCCACAATGAAGAGTTTCTAGCCCTCAGTGTCAACAGCGCCAAGGTTAAGAAATACTGGCTTAAAGCAATCCATCATTAATAAGGGAGACACACATCAGAGAAGGATATAGAGGGAGGGCTGGGGGGCATGGCCTTCCTGCCTGTCCTCACATGGCACTATGTGTAGAATGACACTGGAAACGCTGATTTTCAGTCACCTACAAGGGAAGGGCTAGTATATAGATAGGATGCTAAAGGAATATGAGCAAAAGTCAGGGAACTGGTGTCGGTTTCTGTCGTTCAGTTGTCCAGATCTTAGATTAAAAAAGAACAAAACTTTTCTATAAGGTTTTCTAATGTGAGAACACAGGGGAGTGTCCCAGTTCACCCAGAATATATAAAATACACTGTCAGATTGGAATGTAATCAGCAATTAGAAGAGAGGAAGTCCCTATTGTGAATGCTAGAATCAGGTGGCTCATTCACTGAACAAGCAAAATATTCCTTCCTGCCAGAATTCTTGATAAAACTGTGGATGCAAAGATGAACATGAAACATTGAGGATACAAAAAAATATATAACTCGTTCTGAGGGTGAGCAGTGTGCCATGGAAACACAGGAAAGGAGGGATTCATTCTGCTTGAAAGAAGATATCTCAGGACAGGGGGACCAGCAGTTAGCGTAATGGCTATGTTGCTGGACTCCCATGTAGTTGACCACGGTTTGAGTCCCAGACCCGGTGGCTTAAACTCACACCGGGTGCATGTGCGTTCGTGCCCAAGATCCCGAGAGGAGAATGGAAGAGAAGGGATTGCAGCGTGGCCATCCCCCTGGGGGGTGATTTCTCTCTTTCCGTCTATCTCTGTCTTTATGGCGAGTGCATGCGCCCTATAGCAAAAACTTCTCCAGAAAAATAAAATGTATGTGTGTGCGTGTGTATGTGTGCGTGTGTATGTGTGTGCATGTGTATGTGTGCGTGTGTGTATGTGCATGTGCATGTATGTGTGTGCGTGTGTGCGTGTGCGCGCGCATGTGCGTGTGTGTGTGTTTTAAGGGCGAAGGTACTGACCTAAAGCAGGAGGCAGAAACTCTCACCTGGGGATGATTCTAATCTTTGGCAATGTCTAGAGATATTTTTTGGGTGTTACACTGGAAGAGGAAGACTCCTGGCATCTAGTGGGGAGCAGACAAAAATGCTGCTAAGCTTCCTCTACTGTGCCAGACGGCCTTCCACAATGAAGAGTTTCTAGCCCTCAGTGTCAACAGCGCCAAGGTTAAGAAATACTGGCTTAAAGCAATCCATCATTAATAAGGGAGACACACATCAGAGAAGGATATAGAGGGAGGGCTGGGGGGCATGGCCTTCCTGCCTGTCCTCACATGGCACTATGTGTAGAATGACACTGGAAACGCTGATTTTCAGTCACCTACAAGGGAAGGGCTAGTATATAGATAGGATGCTAAAGGAATATGAGCAAAAGTCAGGGAACTGGTGTCGGTTTCTGTCGTTCAGTTGTCCAGATCTTAGATTAAAAAAGAACAAAACTTTTCTATAAGGTTTTCTAATGTGAGAACACAGGGGAGTGTCCCAGTTCACCCAGAATATATAAAATACACTGTCAGATTGGAATGTAATCAGCAATTAGAAGAGAGGAAGTCCCTATTGTGAATGCTAGAATCAGGTGGCTCATTCACTGAACAAGCAAAATATTCCTTCCTGCCAGAATTCTTGATAAAACTGTGGATGCAAAGATGAACATGAAACATTGAGGATACAAAAAAATATATAACTCGTTCTGAGGGTGAGCAGTGTGCCATGGAAACACAGGAAAGGAGGGATTCATTCTGCTTGAAAGAAGATATCTCAGGACAGGGGGACCAGCAGTTAGCGTAATGGCTATGTTGCTGGACTCCCATGTAGTTGACCACGGTTTGAGTCCCAGACCCGGTGGCTTAAACTCACACCGGGTGCATGTGCGTTCGTGCCCAAGATCCCGAGAGGAGAATGGAAGAGAAGGGATTGCAGCGTGGCCATCCCCCTGGGGGGTGATTTCTCTCTTTCCGTCTATCTCTGTCTTTATGGCGAGTGCATGCGCCCTATAGCAAAAACTTCTCCAGAAAAATAAAAAGAGAGAGAGAGAGATGCCTCTGTCTCTGAGCAGCTTGTCTTCACAGCAAGTAGATTTCATAGAGAAAAGAAAGAGGAGATTGTTCATCAGAAGTAAAGAAGAAGACTACCAGAGTATCTATAAGTCATTCTTTGAAGTCAGACAACATATACAGGGAGTCTTCTAAGAGTTCATGGGGGATGTGTGTGCATTATAAGAAAAACTATGCATGGATTTCAAAAAATTGTTTGCAACACAGTTGTAATTTAATTCCATTTTCCCATAACTTCCTCAAGTCCTCTCATATATTCTCCCTCACTCTCTCTTTGTCCTCACTCAACTCAGAGTCTTAGTCCCTCTCTCTCTGCCTAGTCAAGGGCCCTCCATGTATCCCACAAGAATGCTTCTGTCTGGAGCTATGCGCAGTTTCAATTATTTAACATTCACTTAGGACTTCATCATGGTGACTTCTATTCCTGAGTATGGACTGTACACTTGCACATCTATGTCATAAATTCTAAAGGATGGGCCAGTTCTGTTCAGCTTCGAGCACTCAAGGACATGATTACCACAGTCCTTGACAATCCCACATACAGAATAAATTTTGGTAAGTTAATGTTAAAAATAAAATGCTGTTGTGTGTGGACAGGAATGGAAAGGGAACCCCAAGGATTTAGTGCTCTGCTAAAGTGCTATTTTAAAGCTGTGATGTGTGACATGTGTTTGGAAGCTGGCACAAATGTTTGTCCAACAACAAAAATATCAAATATGATGTTAGTGATTAGATGTCTTACTCTAAGTATCTCTTTTTATTTTATTTATTTACTTTTTTGTGAGAGCATACATGTGTTTGTGTTGTTTCAAGTTACCCAGTTTGCAGTTCTTTGTTACGGCAGTCCTAGGACATTAGTACATCTTAGACACACAGGCCACCCTCAGGAGATATTTGGATGAGGCTGTGAGCTGGGAGGTCATGGCCTCCAGACAGCTCTCTGTGCTTGCTGAATCCCCAGCCAGGCCCCCAGGCCCCAGAGGATCGCCAAGCACAGCAGTTCATGCTACAGAGCCATCACCTCTGTGAACTTGCTACTTCCCCACCTCGCCCTGGATGAAGGTTTAGAAGAAGTCAAAGAAAGGCTCTGTCCTCAGCCTCTGACTTCAGATTTGACAAAGAAGGAAGCCAACACCTAGAGAGTGTTGAAAACAGCCCAAGGTCACCCAGTTAGTGGCTGCTGGAGAAGAGCCAGGACCCCCATCTGGAGCAAATATTGCCCACAGGATGCCTGGTCCATGCCATAAGCTCTGTGGTGCTAATGCTCTAAGAATACTTTAATTTCACTCCCAAAGATCAGCCATCTCTACAGCGTGGCTTAGTAGTCCATGTTCTTTTCTCTGACCAACATGTGGGCAATGGGTCTTGACCTTTGGCTTAGAGACTTGGACGGCTTCCCTCCCCATAGCTGGGTCTTCGACTCTAGGGAGGCAAATTGAGCTATATTCAGAGGCTGTCACCTGAAATGTGGAAGTGAGCCATTTGTAGAACTGGATGTGGTCTCTCAAGTTCCTCAAAGTCCCAGCAGCTAGCAAGAGGTTGAGGCAATGGAGATACCAGAAAACCACTCCACCCGAGGGAGCTACAGTTTCTGGTCCTCTCATTCCTCTCACCAGTTTCTGCTTTCAATCTATAAAAGATAATCAACTGCCCTCTGACTTGCTTACATGCCTCAAAAGGTGTGATGATGTGAGCTATGAGGATGTAGCTCACCTGGCTGCCATCATCCTGCTTTCTGTGGGATCTTCGTGGGAGCGGAGGTGTAGGGGTGAAGGAGGTTCAGTCCTCTTTCAGAAAGATATGAGTCAATTTATTAGATGTACCCTGGGCTTCGTACTGATGGCTAAGCCTCCAATAGGTGTTTACCAGGGCTGCTAATAGACGATACTTCTAGAATCATGGCTCTTCAAGCAGGAAGAAAGAGAATAATGTCATCAAGTTGCCTGACTCCTAGGCATAAAATGACATCATTATTTTATTTATTTATCAATTTATGTATGTATCTATCTAATTTATGAGACACATAGATTAAATCATTTTCCCAAAGCCCTTTTTCAAAAAGTAGACTTTTCTGAATAATATGGAAATTTCCCAACTGGCCATTGTAATTGAACTGAAGACTGGCATATTATTGGTGATTTTAATATTTATCCTACTAGAAACTTTAAAAATTAAAACTATTTTCATAAATGTATTTTTAACTCATTTAAATAATAAGAATAAGCTTATGAAATGAGCTTATTCTAAATTATGAAAAATAATGCAAAATTATGAAAAATAGCAATTCTTTCCAAAACAAACAATAAAGAGGGTGAGGGGGCCACCAGGTGGCCAGCACTGGCTAAGGTGCTGGATTCCTACATGGCTGAACACGGTTCAAGTCCTGGAACTGATCTCTTGAAACTCATAGTGGGCACATTTGTGTATATGCCCAAAATCCAAGGAGGAGAATAAAGAAGAAGAGATTGTGGTGTGGCCTGCCCCCCCCGGGGGGGGTGTTGCTCACCTTCCCTGTCATTATCTCTCTCTGCCTCTTTCCAACAAGCCATGCCCCCTATGGCAAAAACATTTTTAAAAAAAATAAGCATGAGAAGTGACACTCTTTAACATTTTTGCAAATCTCTGTAATGTCCAACCTAATTGACAACAGAATTCTCATATCTACTCTGCCATTCAACCCATTGCCATATGTTGTTTCCTTTGAAATATATGAAGAAAACCTCTAGCCTGTCAGAGGTGAGTAATTGAAAAAGAAACGAGCATTCTAATATCCTTTACAGATAATAGGATATTCTTCATTGATACTATAATCTGCAACGCAAATAAGCAATTGACTCTGTATCTGTTCTGTTCTAACTCACATTTTGAGATCCTTTTGCCACATCTCATACTTTCATAACACTTTCATTTCTGTTTCTTCTTTCTTTCTCTCTGTCTCTCTCTGCCTCCCTCTCTCTCTCTCTCTCTTTGACACACACACAAACACACACACACACACACACACACACACACACACACACAGAGGTAGTCACCTATATCCTTATTTTATAAATGGAAAAATTGAGATTTGGAGAAATAAAGTCTTCAAGTTTGCCAAAGACACATAGTAACTGTTAGACTTGGAATATGACCCCAGCACACCTCCCGCTTTTACCTAACACTGCAACCCTAATTATGAACGCAATGAGTATTAGAACGTATGTGACCATCTCAAGAACATGTCAACTTCATTTTGCATATGAGGAAATTGACACACACACACACACACACACACACACACAGAGGTAGTCACCTATATCCTTATTTTATAAATGGAAAAATTGAGATTTGGAGAAATAAAGTCTTCAAGTTTGCCAAAGACACATAGTAACTGTTAGACTTGGAATATGACCCCAGCACACCTGCCGCTTTTACCTAACACTGCAACCCTAATTATGAACGCAATGAGTATTAGAACGTATGTGACCATCTCAAGAACATGTCATCAACTTCATTTTGCATATGAGGAAATTGACATTTAGAGAAGCTAAATGAGTTATCAAAGATCACATAACTGGTTCCAGGCTCAAACTGAGAACTTTTGACTTTAATGCTCTGCAATTTAGTAAATCTGCAACACAGTACCCATAAAACAGGAGAATATAATTTCTTTGTGGCACTGGTATAAATCAGAAGAGTTCTAAGATGTAGAGAGCTTGAATTTTTTGTTCAGTGTTTTGATCCAAAGTCAACTACATACCTCCACACATAAGCAAACACAAAGAAACTGGCATATTCATCCTTCATTTTTAAATTCAAAGTTTTTATTGACAGCAAACAACAATTCCATTGCACTCCAATGTTTCTTTGTTAAATTAATCAAAATATATAAAACCTAAAACAACTTAGAAAAGCTTTACTCTTATGTGCTGAACATGGATCTTTGCAATTTGTAAGGTCAACAATTCACTCACAATTATTTAAATATAATCTGCGTGCACCATATTTTCATATTACATTCTCTCCAGACTGAAGCCTCTTAGTGTAAAAGAAAGAGTCTAATCTTTGGCCTGCTAGATGTAAGATATTTGGTAAATTAGTTAACTTTTCAGTGTAAGTTTTTCTGCAAGAGTTTTTGGAAAGTTAAAGATAGTATATTAAAAATACAAGACCAGCTTTGTTGCCTAGTGTTTAAAGGAGATGTGAGCCACCACAGTTGGAATCCCGGCCCTGGTGACTTTAAAAACACACTGTGGACATGGGCATGTGTGCCCAAAATCCTGACAGGATTGAGAGGTGGAGGAGGAAGGATTTCACTGTGACCCTGCCCATTGTGGGTGCATTCTCCCTCTCCTTCTCTCTCTCTGGTGAGTATATGCACCCTCTGGCAATGAAGAAAAAAAGTATTGGGACCAACAGATGGCATAATGTTTATATCCCTCGACTCCCACATAGCTGACCACATTTTCAGTCCCAGTCCTGCACGTGTGCATGCATGTCCAAAATCCCAAGATGAGAATGGAGAAGGGATTGCAGCATGGCCATTTCCCTCTGGGTGAGGGGGGAGGTGACTTACCGCTTTCTGTCTCTCTGTGTCTCCATTGAGTACATGCATCCTATAGCAAAAATCTCTCTAAAAAAAATAAAACAGTAATAATGTAAAGGAAAATACATAACATACCTATTGCCACTTGTGACCTATAGTAGATGCTCAGTAAGGTTGGTATATTATAACTTCTTTTGTTCCTATGGCCCCTGATGGCCACACCCCAAAGTTTGTGTGCACATCACATACCAAGGGCAATCGGGCCATCACCTATTCAACACAACATGTTCTTTATAACATTTCTGGCCCATACTCCCCACCCCCCAGAATCATTTCACTTATCAATGCTACTATTTAATATTGCTATAATCCCTTGTCCTTTATTTCAATGACAGTCGTAAGCTACAAAGGTAATATTTTTCTATCTTTGCCCAGAGATTTCTACTTTAGACATGGTTGCTATTTTATACTGCATTCATTCTGTACACTTAAGAAGGAACAAAACTGTACAATATAGGGAATATTGTCTTTTCAAAACCAGCCATTAAGCACTGACTAAATACTGAAACTTAAATATTTTTCTTTTTTTTTAGAGGTTTTTGCCATAGGGCGCGTGCGTTCACCAGACAGACAGAGAGACAGAAAGCGAGAAATCGCTCCCCAGAGGGGATGGCCACACCACAATCCCTTCTCCTCCATTCTCCTCTTGAGATCTTGGGCACGCACGCACACGTGCCCGGCATGAGTTTTAAGCCACCGGGTCCGGGACGTGAACCACGGTCAACTACATGGGAGTCCAGCAACATAGCCATTATGCTAACTGCTGGTCCCCAGTATTTTACTATTTTTTTTTTAGAGAGATTTTTGCTATAGGGCATCTTTGCTTCCCTGCCAGAGAGACAGAGAAATAGAAAGCAAGAAATCACCCCCGGCGAGATAGCCATGCCACGATCCCTTCTCCTCCATTCTTCTCTTAGGATTTTAGGCATGCACACACATGCAGCCAACATGAGTTTTAAGTCACCAGGTACAGGACTCAAACCACTGTTAACTGTGTGGGAGTCCAGCAACATGACCATTATGCCATCTTCTGGTCCCAATGGTCTAATTATTTTAAATATATATGGGACATGCATTATATTTATACCACTAATACAAAAATAAATGGGTGGACTGATATTTTTGGTTTAAACTGAGAGATACTTTGGTTTAAAAGTTTCAGTTGGTTTATGTCACCGGACTCCCATGTAGTCGACCACAGTTTGAGTCCCAGACCCAGTGGCTTAAAACTCATGCTGGGTGTGAATGTGTGTGTGCCTAAAATCCCAGGAAGAGAATGGTTAAGAAGGTATTGCAGCATGGCCATTCCCCTGGGGGGCAATTTCTCGCTTTCTCTCTCTCTCTCTCTGTCTCTCCAGAGAGCACACGTGCCCTCAAAAAAATCTCTCAAAAAAAAAAAAAAAAGAAAGAAAGAAAGAAAGAAAGTAAAAGAAGAGAAAAAAGAAAGAAAAGAAAAGTTTCTAAAAAAAAAAAGAAAGAAAGAAAGTAAAAGAAGGGAAAAAAGAAAGAATAGAAAAGTTTCAGTTGGTAATAAAGCTTACCTGTTTTCATAATTCAAAGAACTATCTGGGCTTCCAGTAGGTCAGATAACTGGTCACAGGCTAAATCCTGAGGCCAAGAAGAATGACCATTTATTGTAGGCTACCAAATCACAGTGCCTGACATGGAAGAGACAAGAGAAAAATCTAAGAGGGAAGGCATCTAGCTCTAGGATCCAGCCAGCACCAAGAATTTGGACCTACTTGTGAGCACAACTCACAATTCTCCTCTGACTCTTGTCCCTCTGGAAGGCAGCTTGCAATGTGTGAATGGCTTTTTACACATCATCCTGCTGCCTTGTGAAGCCCTTTCTCCTCACTCAGTATCGAAAGCTGTTTGTTATGCTACTAGAACGATAGAAGGAAGCGAAAGAGTAAAAGAATCCATCTAAAAAGGAATTTTCAGTGTCTCCTATATATTTGGAGAGAAGCAGAGGCCAGAGAATTGGTAGTTTCTCACACATCTACAAATAACATGGACCCTGGTCAACCATTTTCTGAAGACAACTCTTCCAGTGCTGATCGCAAAGTGAGCGATTCGTTTGGTGTAATGTTGGTTTGTGGGTGGTTAATTTAGGATGGGATGAGCAATCTTATAGTTGGTTAGGTGGTGGAGTCGGGAGAAGGGATATCACTACTTTTGTCCCTTCTCTGGGCTTGTCTAAGGATGAGCTTGTCAGTTGCTGGGAGGAATTTTCAGGCTGTATGGAGTATAGACGGGGTTTTGAGTCCATCCTCCTTCCCCAGCCCTGACCTCCCTCTGCCAAACTCTGCTCTTAAAACTCTCCAATTTTTTTTTTCTTAACAAGATGACATTCTGTCGATTTAGCTAAGGTCTGGACTTGGATCTAAAGAAGGAAAGTGTTTAAACAATTTGCACTTGAAAGGAAAAAGTTTTAAAAAGAAAAACAACAAAGAGGCCCAGCCAGCTGTTTCCTACCAGCAGCTGACAACTTCACAGCTGTTCATGTCCTTTGGCCCCAGTGGGAACTGGCTCTCTCCCCGGACTCGGCTGCCGACTGCTGCTTTTCTAGTTTCCTTTGCTTATCCCGACAGCTGCTACCTTGCCATTATCATTTCCGTTACCACACAAGATTCTGAGATATGCTAAGTGAGCTCTAGGACCCTTGTCCAGTTTTTCACTCGGTTGTAATCAAAGCCGTACTTTCAAAATAAAGACTTGTGTTCATGGAAACGTATATATCAACTGTGTTTGCTATGAAAACATTTAGATTAATTAAGATCTTTAATAATTCAATAAAAAAATGGGGGGAAAACAGCATAGGAAGTAAACATAGATACCAGAGACAGTGTGGGAAGATAGTGGGAGATGGCTGAGGGTAAGAGATAGGGAATCAAGGATGGGGGGGGGGGGCAAAACATAAAGGAAACAAGAAAATTATTTGTTGACAATAACATGTATGTTGATGTGCTTGATTGAGACAATATGCAGTGTACTCTGGATGGAAAATCTCATTTTGTATGCTGTAATGATGTACAGTGAATGAACATAAAGAAATAAATTTAAAAAAAAAAACCACTCTAAGGAAGAGGGTATATACAAAGCATAAAAACAAAAAACAAAACAAAACAAAACAAAACAAAACAAAAAAAATAAAAGTTGCAATAGATAACACTTTACAAAGATGAGGGCATTTCAAAGAGTTCATGAAAAAATTAAATTAAAATACCAGTTGATATTGGGACAAAAAAGTCTTGAAATCAATGCATAATTTTTGCAGAAGACCCCTTGTGTTTCCTCATTTAAGCATCATAGTTAGCAGGCAAAGATCTCCGTATTGCTAGTCTCCCTTCACAGATGTAGAGACTGGTACTTGAGCCCAATGTCCACATTGCTGCTGAGACATCAAGGGGCCTATTTTCTAGTAACCCAGGGCATTTCGAAACACCTTCACATCAGGCGGGTACTCTGCTAAAAACAGATGTCCAGACAGCCAGTTCAGAGATCCGACTGAGTGAAAGTGGAGTGGGGCTCTGTCATTTGTTCTTAACAGATGCCTCTGGTGAAGTGAGGATTTCATTCTTCACAGTGTTACTGTTTTTATATATTCTGCTCACCACAGCCCTTTAACAAGTCTCAGTTCTAATTGTTGGATATTCTTCTGTTTTTCTATGCAAGAATGCCTCATGACTTTTCCGACGACCTAATAATTGCTTCTTTGATTGAGTTCTCAGAGCACTCTATTTTCATGGCTAATACGACAGAAACTATACTGTGTTAAAATGAGTTATTTTTATGTCTGTCTCCCAGGCCAGATGGGGAACTTCAAGAAGTCTAGGATCCTGTTTCTTTTTGACTTTCTCTTTCTGGATTGCTCATTTCACTAACCTTTATATATTAATAACTGTGGGCTTCTTTATTTAGGCCCCAATTTAAAAGTCCCCATCTCAGAAAAATTGTTTCTGATGATAATGAAATCCTATGTGGTTAAGGTGGCTGGATCCCACATGGCAAAGTTCATGGTTTGAATCCCAGTCCTGGCAGCTTGAAAAACACATTAGGCAAGTGTGTGTGTGTGTGTGTGTGTGTGTGTGTGTTTAAAATCCCAAGAGTAGAATGGAGAAGAGATTGCAATATAGCTATCCCCCTTGAAAGGTGATTTCTCACTTTTCCTGTCTCCTTTGTCTCTCTATAGTGAATACACACACCCTATAGCAAATCTGAAAAGAAGAAGAAGAGGAGGAGGAAGAAGCAGCCACTCCACGCCCATCAGGCACAACTGCTTCATGCAGGTGGAACTATACGGATCTGCAGTTCTGGAAGCCATGTGACTGATGGCAGGCTTGGATCCTGAGTTGACCTGGAACATGTTGGGAAGGAATACCCAAAATCCTGACTAGCTAGAGGGTCGGGAGAAGGGTATGGCAGTGCAATAAGACCCTGTTGGGAGTAACAGTCTACCTGTCATGTGCTCTCAGTCCTGTAGGAAATAATATTTTTGAAAAGAAGCACCCAAGTCATTCTCTATCATATCATTGATTTTATCTTTTAGCATAAGCACACTTAGCACTGTAGATGCTCGGTTCGAACTGGATTATCCAAAGGTAGATTAAGTATATTTCTTGAGCGTCATAAAACAGAGGCACAAACCATTTTTTGAAGAAGTTGACAAATAATTTTTTTGAGAGGTTTTCGCTATAGGGCGCATGCACTGGCCAGACAGACAGAGACACATAGAGACAGAAAGTGAGAAATCACCCCCCAGGGGGGATGGTCACGTCACAATCCCTTCTCCTCCATTCTCCTCTCGGGATCTTGGGCACGCACGCACACGCACCCGGTGTGAGTTTTAAGCCACCAAGTCCGGGTCTTGAACTGCGGTCGACTACGTGGGAGTCCAGCGACATAGCCATTACACTAACTGCTGGTTCCCACAAATAATTATTTTTAAACTACAGAAGAGGTCATCTGGAAAATAATACGAATCTTGCTGGTCTCCCTTTCGCTCACATTAAGGACTAGTAATATTCCTTATTTTCTTTTAAAGAATTATTTTATTTAACTTTATTTTAATTTGCCCCAAGAGGGACAGAGTGAGAGAAAGAGAAAGGAAGAGAGAGAGAGAGAAAGTGAGAAAGCAAGCTGCCAGGTCAGGGACTTGAAATGCAGTCGGCCATGTGGGAACCCAGTGCCCTTAACCACGATGCCACCTGCCAGTTCCACTAGTAATACTCTTATATAGAATTTCATATTGGGCATGAGTTCCATAATATATTGGGACTTTGAGTCTCTAAAGGATTTAATATGGCACTTTGCAGAGTATCTGTATGTCAGATCTTTGTGTTCCAAAACATTTGAAAGTAAGTTGAATAGGTGTTATGCCTTGGTCCCATCTTGAGGTATAAAAACAGAGGTATGAAAAAGAGGGAAATGGTATATTCTATGTTATTTCATAGAACTGATGACATTTTTAAAATTTCCTTTTTTCAAAAATTTAGTAGGTAAATTAATGGATTGAGCATTAAACAAAGCCCAGAGAATATGTCCTCTCCAGGCTAAAAGTCTCCTGAACAGGGGCCAGTAACTAGCGTGGTACTTAAGGTGCGGGACTCCCATACAGTCAACTGTGGTTCAAGTCCCAGACCCTGCAGCCTGTGAATGACACCAGGCACATGCGCGTTCATACTCAAAATCCTGAGAGGAGAACGGAGAAGGCATTGCTGCGTGGCCATCACCCCTGGGGGGTGATTTCTCACTTTACCTCTCTCTGTCTCTCCAGCAACCATACATGCTCCATGGCCAAAAACCACAAACTATCCTGAACACGAGAGAATCTACTGTCCAGAGGTTGAACGTGGAAAAAATCCCTCACCATGCTGAAGTTGAATGTTTGCAATAGCAAATGAACTAGTATAATAATACACATTGAAGTTAATGAATTATTTAGAAATTTCGATATCAGAATCTCCAGTTGTACAAGTTTTCAGAATTAGAAAATGGACTATTTTACCTATCCAGGAATTAATCCTGACAGGCAGGTCCATAGTTAATATAGGTAACTTATTCCGTTATTGGACAATTTACGGTATTAATTTTAATGGTGGATAGTAAAGTTTGTGGTTTGATCAAAAGATAAAAGAGGAATTTTTTAAGAGAAAAAAAAAGAGTCAAAAATATGTCTAACAGAATCTTTCACCTGAAAATCAGATCAGTAATTTTCATTTAAAATTAGTTATCAAAACCAGCATTTTGCTTTTTTTTAAAGATTTTTGCTATAGGGCGTGTGCACGAGACAGAGAGACAGAAAGCAAGAAATCACCCCCTGGGGAGATGGCCATGCCACCATTCCCTCCCCTCTAGTCTCCTCTCAGAATTTTGGGCATGCACGCACATGCACCCGGCATGAGTTTTAAGCCACCAGGTCCAGGCCTAGAACAACAGTCAATGGACATGGGAGTCCAGCAATGTAACCATTACGTTATCTGCTGATTCCAAAGCCAGTATTCTGATAAGAGTGTGGACTCCATGGTTATTTTCTGATAAAAGCCTCATCATTGAGGTTCTATGCAGGCAGTTGTATGTTCAGGATACCTTTTAGGCTGTAAGAAGAGGGGAAAGGATCATGCCCTTTAACATAGAATGCATTTGAATATATGCGTATATACCACACGACAGGTTTTAATATGATTCCAGGTTTGGATAATAGAGCAGCTCGACTGTCTCATCTAGAATCTGGATCCAGGCTGGATGGTGGCACAACAGTACAATGTAATTTCTATGAGGCAGACCCACGTGGAAAGGTTCTGGGCTTTCTGACCTCCCTGAGAAAGCCAGGCACATGTGTGCCCGTGTGTGTGTGTGTGTGTGTGTGTGTGTGTTTAAAATCCCAAGAGTAGAATGGAGAAGAGATTGCAATATAGCTATCCCCCTTGAAAGGTGATTTCTCACTTTTCCTGTCTCCTTTGTCTCTCTATAGTGAATACACACACCCTATAGAAATCTGAAAAGAAGAAGAAGAGGAGGAAGAAGCAGCCACTCCACGCCCATCAGGCACAACTGCTTCATGCAGGTGGAACTATACGGATCTGCAGTTCTGGAAGCCATGTGACTGATGGCAGGCTTGGATCCTGAGTTGACCTGGAACATGTTGGGAAGGAATACCCAAAATCCTGACTAGCTAGAGGGTCGGGAGAAGGGTATGGCAGTGCAATAAGACCCTGTTGGGAGTAACAGTCTACCTGTCATGTGCTCTCAGTCCTGTAGGAAATAATATTTTTGAAAAGAAGCACCCAAGTCATTCTCTATCATATCATTGATTTTATCTTTTAGCATAAGCACACTTAGCACTGTAGATGCTCGGTTCGAACTGGATTATCCAAAGGTAGATTAAGTATATTTCTTGAGCGTCATAAAACAGAGGCACAAACCATTTTTTGAAGAAGTTGACAAATAATTTTTTTGAGAGGTTTTCGCTATAGGGCACGTGCACTGGCCAGACAGACAGAGACACATAGAGACAGAAAGTGGGAAATCACCCCCCAGGGGGGATGGGAACATCACAATTCATTTCTCCTCTCGGGATCTTGGGCACGCACGCACACGCACCCGGTGTGAGTTTTAAGCCACCAAGTCCGGGTCTTGAACTGCGGTCGACTACGTGGGAGTCCAGCGACATAGCCATTACACTAACTGCTGGTTCCCACAAATAATTATTTTTAAACTACAGAAGAGGTCATCTGGAAAATAATACGAATCTTGCTGGTCTCCCTTTCGCTCACATTAAGGACTAGTAATATTCCTTATTTTCTTTTAAAGAATTATTTTATTTAACTTTATTTTAATTTGCCCCAAGAGGGACAGAGTGAGAGAAAGAGAAAGGAAGAGAGAGAGAGAGAAAGTGAGAAAGCAAGCTGCCAGGTCAGGGACTTGAAATGCAGTCGGCCATGTGGGAACCCAGTGCCCTTAACCACGATGCCACCTGCCAGTCCCACTAGTAATACTCTTATATAGAATTTCATATTGGGCATGAGTTCCATAATATATTGGGACTTTGAGTCTCTAAAGGATTTAATATGGCACTTTGCAGAGTATCTGTATGTCAGATCTTTGTGTTCCAAAACATTTGAAAGTAAGTTGAATAGGTGTTATGCCTTGGTCCCATCTTGAGGTATAAAAACAGAGGTATGAAAAAGAGGGAAATGGTATATTCTATGTTATTTCATAGAACTGATGACATTTTTAAATTTTCCGTTTTTCAAAAATTTAGTAGGTAAATTAATGGATTGAGCATTAAACAAAGCCCAGAGAATATGTCCTCTCCAGGCTAAAAGTCTCCTGAACAAGGGCCAGTAACTAGCGTGGTACTTAAGGTGCGGGACTCCCATACAGTCAACTGTGGTTCAAGTCCCAGACCCTGCAGCCTGTGAATGACACCAGGCACATGCGCGTTCATACTCAAAATCCTGAGAGGAGAACGGAGAAGGCATTGCTGCGTGGCCATCACCCCTGGGGGGTGATTTCTCACTTTACCTCTCTCTGTCTCTCCAGCAACCATACATGCTCCATGGCCAAAAACCACAAACTATCCTGAACACGAGAGAATCTACTGTCCAGAGGTTGAACGTGGAAAAAATCCCTCACCATGCTGAAGTTGAATGTTTGCAATAGCAAATGAACTAGTATAATAATACACATTGAAGTTAATGAATTATTTAGAAATTTTGATATCAGAATCTCCAGTTGTACAAGTTTTCAGAATTAGAAAATGGACTATTTTACCTATCCAGGAATTAATCCTGACAGGCAGGTCCATAGTTAATATAGGTAACTTATTCCGTTATTGGACAATTTACGGTATTAATTTTAATGGTGGATAGTAAAGTTTGTGGTTTGATCAAAAGATAAAAGAGGAATTTTTTAAGAGAAAAAAAAGAGTCAAAAATATGTCTAACAGAATCTTTCACCTGAAAATCAGATCAGTAATTTTCATTTAAAATTAGTTATCAAAACCAGCATTTTGCTTTTTTTTAAAGATTTTTGCTATAGGGCATGTGCACGAGACAGAGAGACAGAAAGCAAGAAATCACCCCCTGGGGAGATGGCCATGCCACCATTCCCTCCCCTCTAGTCTCCTCTCAGAATTTTGGGCATGCACGCACATGCACCCGGCATGAGTTTTAAGCCACCAGGTCCAGGCCTAGAACAACAGTCAATGGACATGGGAGTCCAGCAATGTAACCATTACGTTATCTGCTGATTCCAAAGCCAGTATTCTGATAAGAGTGTGGACTCCATGGTTATTTTCTGATAAAAGCCTCATCATTGAGGTTCTATGCAGGCAGTTGTATGTTCAGGATACCTTTTAGGCTGTAAGAAGAGGGGAAAGGATCATGCCCTTTAACATAGAATGCATTTGAATATATGCGTATATACCACACGACAGGTTTTAATATGATTCCAGGTTTGGATAATAGAGCAGCTCGACTGTCTCATCTAGAATCTGGATCCAGGCTGGATGGTGGCACAACAGTACAATGTAATTTCTATGAGGCAGACCCACGTGGAAAGGTTCTGGGCTTTCTGACCTCCCTGAGAAAGCCAGGCACATGTGTGCCCATATCCAGGCTGGCTGAGGTATGGTGGATCAGAGCACTGGACCCTGCTGAGGGTGTTCGCTCTCTCTTTCTCCCTCTCAGAAGAAGTAAGCTTTTTTAGAAAAAGAAGAAAAGGGGGAAAAGGAGCCAGTCCCTTTTCCCTTTTTGTCCTGCCTTGCTCAGAGGCAGGCTTGGCCTCGATGGACCACTGACTGTTACAAGATGGATTCCACATCTTCAGGGATCACCTCATTCACAGTGATGTCTCACAGAGACAGGGATGAAAAAGGGTTCATGCCCTCTTCCTTTTTTTTTTTTTTTTTTAGAATTATTTTATTTAACTTTATTTATTTACTTATTTATTTTATTTGACCAGAGAGGGACAGAGAGAGAGAGGGAAAATAAGAAAGCAAGCCACCATGTCTGGGACTCAAACCGTGTTCAGCTGTGTGGGAGTCCAACACCCTTAATCACCATGTCATCTGCTGGCCCCTTCTTTTACATTTTATTTATTTATTAATTAGAATTATTTTATTTAACTTTATTTATTTATTTATTTTGATTTGAACTTTTTAATAAAGAAAGAAAACTCTTCCAAAGGCTTTCTCTCCTATCTCTTGGAAGGCAGCTATGCTCACCACTATACCACCAATGCTCTTCTATCTCTTGGCAAGGGTTGGGTCACACATACACATGCACGCATGCGCACACACTTCTAATCTAATCACCTACAAAGGCAGTAGTTTCCATGGAGGGCTCAAACCAATCCTGATTTATACTGTTGGGGCTGGAGAGAAACCAAGCCACTCTTAAAGTTTATGGCCCACTGATTCTTGTACTTGAGTTTCTACTGACAGGGGTGAGTGTGGGAAATAGGGGTAAGGCAGATCCCCACATGAAGAAGGCAGTGTGCATTGATAGTGGTGCATCAAGAAGGGTTGATGGCTTTTCCCAAAAAATTAATCATAAATTCTTTCAAATATGGAGTTGAATGCTGGTTTTGGCATTTCCACTTGGGCTTGGATATTTTTCTGGATAGAAGTAATGTACCTCTAATCTCTTTCAGTTGTGACAATTATCCAAGCATAGTACTTTTTAAAAAAAGTTTATTTATTTTTTTCCACGAGTGAGGGAGACAGAAAAAGAAGGTGCACACACAGCACCAACCAGGTTTTGGTGCCATGATCCAGCCCCAGCTTCAGCCAGCCTTGGATCATGGGCATGTCTGGCATATTCAAGGAGGTCTCCAGACTTGAACAGGAGACCTTCTCATGTAGGTCAGCTTTGTAGAACATCCCATTTTAACTTTGCAGCTGCACCACCATCTGGCTCCTAAGATTGGTATTTAAATGGAGCTCTCACATGATTCCAAAGTCATCTTCTACTCTAGCCAAACTCTCCCAGTGAGCCTTTCCTCATGGCTTCCAAATTCTTCACTATGTCACTTCTATGAATATCCCTAATTTCTCTCTTGATTACATGAAACTCAGTTTTCAAGACTTAACACTGGAAAGCCTTTCCAAATTTCCTATGGCCAGCAAGTACTCCACGTTCTGTGCAGTCCTCTCCCCCTCCTTCCCGGTGCCCACATTTATTGACTTCTATACACCAGGAAGTGTGCAAAAGACTTCAGCAAGAGTCTCACTTAGGGCCAGCAGGTAGCGTGTGGTCGAGGCGCTGGACTCTCACATGGCTGACCACATTTCAAGTCCAGGATCCAGTGGCTTGAAACTCACACTGGTGTGTATGTGTGCATGCCCCAAATCCCAGGAGGATAATGAGAATAAGGCATTGGGGTGTGACCATCCCCCCATCGGGGGTGATTTCTCACTTTCTGTCTCTCTGTTTGTCCAGTGAACATATGTGCCTTATAGCAAAAATCTCTCATAAAAGAGTCTCACTTAATCTTCACAAGAAATCTTTAGTACACATGTTAATTTTATCTCAACTCCATAAATGATAAAAGTTGAGGTACAAAGAGATGAGTAATTTGCTCAGACCATAAAGTAAATGTAAATAGTGGGGTCAAGATCCAAACCTAGATCTTTAGAGTTCTGACTCATTAGTTTTATACCTCTTTGTTTGTTTGTTTTTTTTTTCTTTTCCTGTATTCCCAGAATTCTCCTTGCCCGGTGTCTGGCATATAATACACACCTCACCACTATTTGTCAAATGAATGATTCATAGTCATTCTCTTTTGCTGGGTTATCATGAAAATCATGAATCATTTTTACATAGAAAAAATAGGTCATGACTTTTCTGACAACCCACTTAATCAATTTCCTCCTGAAAATGTAGTGCACAATATTGAAAATAGGATACAGGGGGCCAGCAGGTGGCATGGTGGTTACGATGCTGGACTCCCACACGGTTGACCACAGTTTGAGTCCCAGACCTGGCAGCTTGCTTTCTCACTTTCTTTCTCTCTGTCTCTGTCAATTTCAACAACAACAACAAAAATTAAATAATGACAATGAATAAAATTAAATCATTCTTTAAAAATGGTTAAGATAGAAAATATTATGTATATTAAAACAAGAGAAAAGAAACTTGTGTTCTCTTAAACCACTAGATTTGTGATACCTTGTTACATCAATGGGAAGAGAATAATACAGTATGGATGCTTTTTTCAACCTGGTTATTATGTTTCTATTAATAATTCAGACTATAGGTAGAGTCTTCTTGATATTGGATACACTATTTTCAGACAACAGGTAATCTGAAAATAGAGCTTCTCTCCCGTTCATTCTGGTTGTTTTCTTTAAACCTCTGAGAGCTTCCTCATGTTGCCGAGCCAGGCAGGATTGTCACCTCCATTCTGGTTGCCTTTGTTTGCTTTGTTTGATACTGTCTTGAAGAAATTTTGCCTCCCAAGGTTAAGACAGGGGCCACAGGTCTATTCACAAGAAATGACAACTCTCTTGCCCATTTTTAAGACTGTTTTCTCATCAGACGTCTAATAACATACTACTTGTCACAGATGTGGTCACAATGCTTTTAAACCTAAATTTCTAAAAACATCTGTCTATGGTAGAGAAACAAAAATGAATCAAGTCAAAGTAGAAAGCATCTCAAATGGAAGCGTTTTGAATTCTGATAATCCGTAATAGAAGGCAGCTTGGGGTCCAAGGTAATGGATTACTGCATTGAAAACCTGTAATAAGTGATGGTTGTATTTAGTTTTGCCTACCTGCTTAACACTGCATATACACACACATATGTACACACACACACACACACACACATATATATATATATACCTAGCCTTGTTATTGCTTCTGTGAAAGAGAAATATTATCTGTCCCACAATCCTTTAATAATGATTTTAACTTGGTAATTTGGTATATTGCAATACTCTATAACAAGCTTCCAAAAATGAAGCTTGTGGCCCCTGAAATGAATTGCAGTGTCAGCATTTTCTGGAAGCCTGTTAAGCAAAAATGGTCAGGCTACACCCTAATCCTACAAAATCAGAAACCCTGGGAGGGGGTCTAATAATGCATGTTTGGTCTCAGATCTATGTTGATCTCAGAGTGTTAGAACCCTAAAAACCTTTTTGGAAAAGTTACTTCACATCTCAGTGGCTCTGAATCCTTAGAAATTTTCTCTAGCAAATTATTAGTACATACACGCTTTAAGTAAATGTAAAATACTAAAGGGAAACATTTGAGGGGGGATAAAGGGGGAGATTATTTTTGCCACAAAGCAAATCACCAATGCTATCTTTCCTGACGCTCCTAGGAGGTTGTTTCCGCCATATCCCATTTGGGTCCAGTGGTTAAAACACCCTGATAGATAGTATTAGCCTACATGGCTGCTGCGATCTGAGGTCTGAACATCTGTGTCCCCCCTCCAAATTCATATGTTGAATACTAGCCCCTAGGGTGATGATCTTAGGAGGGGGAGCCATTGGAGGGGAATAGGTCATGAGAGTGGAGCCTCCTAAATGGGATTAGTGCTCTTATAAAAGAAGGCCCAGCAGTTGCCTTGCCCTTCCACCCTGTAAGGACACAGAAGGTGCCATCTGTGAGGAAGAGGGCCTTACCAGACTCTAAACCTGACCACGCCTTGCAGTGGGACTTCCTAGCCTCCACAACTGAGGGAAAGAAATATTGTTTACAGTCCACCACGTTTAAGGTATTTTGTTTCAGCAGCCCTAATGGACTAAGACAATGTCTGCTCACCTGCAGGCAAGAAACCTGTATGTTACCACTGTATTTCCCGAACCTGGTGCAATGCATGACACATGTAGAATACCAGGAAATATCTGCAGTCTGACTGCCTATCCCCCCACTCTGCTTCCCAGGACACGAACTCCAATGTCTAGAATGTCACTGTGCTAGACATATGGCAGGTTCTTGTTAAATGTGCAAATGAATAACTACATGAGATCATGATGTACGTATCAAATCCCATTCTCATATTCAGTTCACATTCAGTTTTGTTAGAAATAAGTAGACCTGAGGTTGGAGTCCAAGGAATTTTTCTTGCACCCAGAATCTGATTCATATCTATATATATATATAGATATATATATATATATATAAATGCTATTACAGAATTTCGATTACATAAACTACTTCTGCAGGAATAATGAAAAGACAATAAGCAAAAAGATGGGAAATAATTTCAGACATTAACCTGAATTTGGACCAGAATCTGTTTTATTCTGTCTGAACTAAAATGCAGTTTAACATAATAAGTATGCCATATTAAGAACCTGTGTAATAAAACATTACAAAATGCTGATAAGCGTATGGTTCCAAGAACACAGTGATACATATGTACATATAAAATTTGTCACCAGGTACATGTGCATGACAGAGAGAGAAAGGGTGAGCGAGAAAGCACACCCCATGGGACAAGGCCACATCTCAATCCCTCCTCCATTTCTCTCTCCTTTCAGGATTTTGGGCCAACATGCATGTGCCCAGCATGTTTCTCAAGTGGCCGGGTCTGGGGCTCAAGCTGTGGGGCTGGCCATGTGGGTTTCAGTCACCTTAATCATCAGGCCACAGGCTAGCCCCATTTTTAATACATTTCTAATGACATGACATTCATTTCCAATCTGTTGCAGTTATGGCTGATTTCATGAAAGGATTCCAACGCTTCATTCTCTACCTAGAAATGTAGGGGACCTAATCTACAGCAAATTGGGGCTTTATCTGTTTTGACTGCAAGTTGGGGTTTCCTCTGTTCTGACTCCCTATGGGAGATAGAGACAGAGATAGATTATACTACAACAGAACACTGAAGAAGAGTGTTTGGCATAAAAACAGGTTTGTTTGGATGTGCTTAGCCTTTAAGCAAGGTTAAACACCTTTCTTCAGCACTGTTTTCATCGGCCCTTTAATATGCGAATCTGTATTGTGTAAGGCTGGGGGCGGGGCACAGCAGGAGCTCACTTTTATTTGCTTAGAAATACTCTGCTCCTGCCACTGTGATTAGCATCGCCCACCAGGACACAATTTGAGAAAGACTTCTCAATTGCAAAAGCAAGTATTGACATTTTTTTAAAATTTAACTTTATTTGTTTATTTATGTATTTATTTTAATTTGACCAAAGAGGGACAGAGAGAGAGAGCGAGAGAGAGCGAGAGAGAGCGAGAGAGAGCGAGAGAGAGCGAGAGAGAGAGAGAGAGAGAGAAAGTGAGAAAGCAAGCCACCAGGTCCAGGTCCAGGACTAGAACCATGGCTAACCATGTGGGAGTCCAGCGCTCTTAACCACCATGCTACTTGCCAGACCCAGAATTAACTTCTTTTAAAAAATAACTTAAAGAAAAGAAGAAGGAAGGTCCACAGGCCACAGCATCGGACAGATTTTACGCAACAGGTCATTCTCAGATGGATCTTTATTTTAAGGACAAAGAAAGTAGAATGTTAGTGTAATAGAAAATTTAAAGTTTAGTCTAAAAATTTTTTTAAAAATAAATGGGTCACTATTTTATCAAAATTCAGGAATGCGAGGATTAAGGTACAGCTGTTGTCTCTAATTAAAATTTTTCTTTGTATGAGAAAGTCAAATTAACAGATTTCCTAACGAGAGTATTATGTTCCTTTCTATCTTTTTTTTTTTTTCTGCTATAGAGTGCATATGCTAGCCAGTGTGGCTGAGGGAGAGGGAGAGAGGAAGTCAAATCACACACCTCTGGGGGGATGGTCACGAGGCAATCCATTCTCCATTCTCTTGGGGATTTGGGGCACAAACATGCACACGTACTCAGGCACATTTTTCAATCTTTCGGGCCTGGGACTTGAACTATACAGTTGGCCATGTGGGATCCAGCTGCCTTAAACTCCAAGCCACCTGCTGGCCCCAACATCCCTTTCCTTCTGTCAAATGAATGTGTGGTCAAAGCCACCTCTCTAACCAACCCAGATCTAGTCTAGGTTTGGCTCCGGTTTTGTTCCTGTTTTTGCCCTCTTCATATTATCTCAATAATATCTCACTACCAGATCGATCACTATAGATGTGATAATGAATACAAAGTGCTCCTTTTTAGTGGCCAACCTATGTTACTTTTTTTTCCCTGCTTTTCCTGATCTCTCAATCTTGTCTCAGGCTTTTATTCATGTGGGGCTGCCTGGTGTAGTTAGTTGACTATTAGCAAGAATTTGTCTTAAATCTCTTTACATACCCCATATGCCTCTGCAGTAAGTATTAACTTTCCTTTATCTCGAGAATGTAACCAAGCTTGGGACCAGCATTTGGCGTAATGGCTATGTCACTAGACTCCCATGTAGTCGACCGTGGTTCGAGTCCTGGACCATCAGCTTAAACTCACGCCATGCACGTGTGTGTGTGTGTGTGTGTGTGTGCCCAAGATCCCAAGAGGAGAATGGAGGAGAAGGGATTGTGGCATGGCCATCTGCCCAGGGGGGTGATTTCTCGCTTTCTGTCTCTCTTTTTCTGGTGAGCGCATGCACCCTATAGCAAAAAAATCTTCAAAAAAAAAAAAAAAAAAAAAAAGAAAAAGAAAAAGAATGTAACCAAACTTTGGTGTTCTGTTGACTTGGTGACTTTGTTATTGTTAAAAAATAAAAAGCAAATGTTACTAGTTAACTGGAAGATATACCAGCTTGTGCTATTTAAAAACAAACAAAAAACCCCCACAAACTAGACTTTTTTCTTAAAAAAAAAAACAAAAAACAAACAAACAAAAAAACAAACAAAAATAACTAAACCAAAACAAAACCTAGGGGCTGGCAGTGGTGTGGTGGTTAAGAGCACTGGACTTCCATATCGTAGGCAACAGTTCAAGCCCCAGACCTGGTGGCTTGTTTTCTCACTTTTCCTCTCTCTCATTCTGTTCCTTCTAGTCAAATTAAAAATAAATAAATAAAAGTTAAATAAAGTAATTCTTTAAAAAAAAAACCCAAAAAACAAGCAAAAGAACCCTAGACTAACTGAATCAGAGACAGTGGAGTGCTCCACTGTGCTCTGCCTTTGGGAGATGAGAATGAGAAAGATAGGGTGTTTTAAATAAAAGGGAGAAGAAGCCTAAGCAGAGAGAGTATTTGGGAGATTAGCCCAAGACAGAGAAACTGCACCTGAACGGGGTGAGTTTGGGGTCCCCAGGGTAACATCAGAGAGTGCACCTCTAGGTGATGAGACCTCCAGTGGGGTGACTCAGGTAGTGGGAATCCCAGGAGAAATGAGATGACAAGACCAACAAGATGACCTCTGAAGAATCTTTATGGGCACCATTAATCAGCAGACGATAAGCTTTAAGGAGGCAAAAATTTCTGTCCCTTTCCCTGCTGGCAAACTGTGCTCCCAGCTTCTAGAACTGCAGTACCTGACTAATAGTAGACACTTAGTTGACATGCATTGAATGATTGAACATGGAGTATGTTCATGCCTCGGAGCTCAAGTAATATGGAGGGGAAATGAAGAGATCAGACTCTAATATTTCACACAGATGGAGGTGGGAGGAAGAAAGCACTATCACTAATAAAAAACGAGTGAGTTAAAATAAGGCTGGTTGGACTGGAAGATTAAAGAGTTTGGTTTTGAATTGGTTGATTGCTTTTTGTAAAGTACTTTGCATGGAGTGCTGATGAATACGTGTTGAACCGAGTGCTCAGCAAGTATTAATAGTTGGAGGTGTAAGACACTTAAAAAGTAGTCACAGCTAGAAAAGGAAGACTCCCAAGTCCCCTTCTAGAGGTCAGTGAGTGAGTCCTGAGAGATCTCAGACAAAGAATAAGTGTGGGAGAAGGATGGTACTGAAGTCTAAGGGATATGCACAATTTTCGAAGTGGTATACAAATGAACTGTTCTGAAGTTAAGTAAAATTTAGGGACAACTTCCAAATACTTAATTTTGTCATTTTATTCTTTTCTAGTCTGTGGATTAGAATTTTATCTCAGAGTCTCAGTGGCATTCTTACTAGAGAGCCTTGGAAGATTCAAAGTATTCAACTGTGTAGTCTCTAGCCTGTAAAAACCGGTTGGTTATATAATTATTCTGTGAATCCACAGTCTAGTACCTACCTGGCTTAGGTAACGTGCACTTAAATGTATCATGTGGTCAGTACAGAGGCACAGAATCAGACCCTCCCTACCCCCACCTCTCTCCAGGCCAAAAAAAAAAAAAAAAGAAAGAAAAAGAAAAGAAATTGTGCATGCTTCATTTTATTCCCTTGGGTGATGATTTGGAAGACTCTCCATTTTATGGGATAATAATAAAATGGTGATGAAGATTAAAGTTATCAGTATTTGCCACTTTTGAAGCACTGCAGATAGCTGTTTGGTCAGTAGCTCACCATGCAGCTAACATACCTGCCACAGTTAACAGTCATTGTCAGGAGGGTACAGAATTTGTAAACATGGCTGCAATGCGGCACTTCGATGATAAAACATAAACTAAAAGCTTTACATGAAGGTACAGTAAAAAGAAACAATTGTAGTTTTAATCCTTCCTTTACATTGACTTCAAATGTTCAAAAGCAGTGTCTTCCTCTAAGGGGGCATCCTTTATTATTGATGCTGGTTCTCTGACATCAGTGTCTTGCAGTGCAATAAACAGTTCCCAGCAAGCAGTAGAAATAAAGAATTGAAGTACTGGGAGCAGCAGATGGCATACCAGTTATGTCACTGGACTCCCTTGTAGTCGACTGTGGTTTGAGTACTGGACCTGGAAACCTGGAAGCTTGAAACTCACACCAGACACGTGTGCATATGTGTGTGTGTGTGTGTGTGTGTGTGTGTGTCCGAAATCCCTAGAGGAGAATGGAGGAAAAGGGATTGAGGCATGGACATCCCCCTTGGGGATGCTTTCCGTCTCTCTAGAGAGTGCACACGCCCTATAGCAAAAGATCTGTCTCAAGAAAAAGAACGAACGAAAGAAAAAAGTACTGAATTTCCATGATCCTAGAAAACTGCAATAAGACCAATGTCACTATAGTTACTGCTTCTGTCACTGTATTTACTTATGAATGGGATCTGAGCAGCCACGGTGGTGTGATGGTAATGCAAGGCTCCATGATGCTGAACCCATAGAGCAAAGTCCTGGGTTTGTACCCTGAGTCTCCCTACGCACATTGGGCCCAGGCACATGTGTCCACGACTCCGGCTGGCTGAGGCTCAGGGTGCAGGTGGCATTATGGAGTTGGGAGGGGTCTCTCTTTCCTTCTCTATATCTCTATCTCCCTTTCTCATGTAAAGAAAAATAAATAAATAAATTTAAAGGTGGAAGGGAATGCACCTCCCAGAATGAGTTCTGATGAGAATGAGGACTAAAAGAAATGATGACTTCGGACCTGAAAACAGGTTTTAGTTATCTACAGTCTATATATCCCTGGGGGGAAAATCTGATGGTTGAGAACCAGAACTGGAGCAATGGGAACTAGAATCTCATTTCAGCTGAGTTTGACACTCACGCGAGCAGGCTAAGGTTTCACTGGATTCCCATTCAATTTACTAAGTGATCAGTATTTTCCTGAAATGACTCACTCTAAACAGTCATTCATTTTTCTCATAACACTCCTCTCTTGACTAGAAAGGCAATATGTCAAGGGTGTGAGAAGAGGGTTTTACAGCTCAATCTCGATTTAGATTTCAGCCTTGATACATTTTAGGTCTAGAGACCCTTGGACAGACTATACGATTTCTCTGAATCTTTGATTCCATATCTGGAAATGGGATAGTGACAGCCCACAGGATTGTTGTGTGTGATAAACAATATAATCTATACGAAATTGCATACTATCTGGCAAGGACATAATAAATGGGAGCTCATATTTAAGTACATCCTGTGACATCCCCCAGCCCTGCCCACTGTGTCCTCTGTTTATCTTTAGATGTAGTGGCAGGAAGTAGGGTGGGTGGGGTGCCTCGGGAAAGCATGAGGGCTGGTTTCTGGTGGACTCTCCCCAGCACTGACGCAGTATCTCCTTAGTGACGCTCAGCCTGACAAGTCATTCTCTTATAAATACCCTCATGGTGATGTGAAAATCCCCTCCAAGTTTGGGAGATAAGTTTCTTTGATTCTGAGGTTGAAAATAATAGATTTCCTAAACACTGTCACTATCAATTTTCTGATGATAATAGTGTATACACCCCCTTTGCAATATCAGCTTTGATCACCATAGTGCAGAAAAACAATTGATTCCCCCGTCTCCCAACAAGTTAAGCTCTTTGATGGTCTCTAAGAAATTGTCCCTAAAAATTGCTAAAGTGTAAAATATTTTGAAAAACATTTTTTCTTAATATTTACCAGTTACAAAGTCAATAAGTTATTATGGTGATAATAAAGAAATTCAGAAATGTTTTTAAAGAATTATTTAATTTAATTTTATTATTATTTTTTTAATATTTCCAGAGAGAGAGAGAGCAAAAGTGAGAAATCAAGCTTCCAGGTCTGGGACTTGAACCACAATTGGCCATATGGGAGTCCAGCGTCCTTAACCACCATGTCACCTGCTGGCCCTAGAAACACTCCCATAAAGTAGAGTAGCAGAAATCCAGCTCTGTAAACCACCTAAGATCCCCAGGATCTGATCTGAGAGACAAATGTGTAAAGATGTTAGACATAATTAATGGACCAAGTTACCTTTAGTACGAGGAGACTTCAAAAAGTTTGTTGAAAAACGAAGTCAGAGTACAAGCTTATTTTGTACAAAATTTTCAAATCTGTGCATAGTTTTTCAGAATACATGCTTTCCAAGCACTTTTCAAAGACCCCGAATACTCTGACAGAGGGAGAAGTCATGGAACTGGAGCAGAACTTACGGGAGAGGCTCCTCGGACAGATAGGAGCAGTGAGATACTTCCCTCTACTCCAGGAAGGGGACTTGTCAACAGACAACAGTCCAGAATGCTCACCCTTCCCAAAACGCAAAAGAGCTCTGAGCAAGCTGCTCCAAAATACAGCTGTTGTATAGACTACGCCTTCCGCATCTGCCCCACTCAGAGCCTGGACCTGCTCTGAGTCTGGAGAGAGCTTCTATGCAACTTGGAAGTGTTCTCCCTGCGTGATCCTGGTCACTAAAAGCCAGCCAGGAGATCTTGTGTTCTCTCCCCTCCCTCTCCTCTCTCCCGTTTGCTTGTTGTCTTGAGGCCTTTCCACCTTTTTTTTTTTTGGAGAGATTTTCACTATAGGGCGCGTGCGCTCGCCAGACAGACAGAGAGAGACATTAGAGACAGAAAGCGAGAAATCACCCCCCAGGGGGGATGGTCACGCTGGAATCCCTTCTCCTCCATTCTCCTCTCGGGATCTTGGGCACGCACGCACACGCGCCCGGCGTGAGTTTTAAGCCACTGGGTCCGGGACGCGAACCGCGGTCGACTACGTGGGAGTCCAGCGACATAGCCATTATGCTAACTGCTGGTTCCCAGGCCTTTCCACCTTTTTAAAAAAGAAAACTGAAGGAACATAACTTAATTAGGAACCTCTAGCAGGGAAGTACTACTACATATTTCCATAAATAATTTTCTAATGCCTTTAGGCAAAATTGAATCTCATTCCTCTTTTTCAGTTTCTGCCCATCTTATTTCTCATTATTGTTTGCTTTTTCTTAAAGAAGGGTACACATCTTCCCACATGCTTGTGAACGATTTGTATTCATTTTGCCAGTTGCTTATGCATAGCATGTGTCTTATTTGAAATGGGTTACATTTTTACAGATTCATAGAAATTTTTTGTTACATATTCTGAACAAGTACCTCTTTCTAAATAATATGTTGCGATTGTTCTCTGTCATTGGTCTTAATTATGGCTTCCACCAAGCAGATGTTGCACACTTGCTTGGGGCCTGCCTACTCCCCACTCCCTTCATTCACTATCCAGACCGTAAAAAGAGAGTAAATAACATTTCCAGAGGCTGAGACCTTACCACTCCCGAAACTTTGACAAGATCGACAGAATATGGGGCACCATCATTTATGAAGTTGGAAATCAACTTTTTGGAGACTTGCATTCCTTTTTCCATCCCAATATTATGTATATATGCAAAAATAAAGCTGAGCTCCGTTCTGAGATGCTGCAGAAGTATGGCTGCTTGAAAGAACTAAACCACCTTTGCTGAAGTAGTAGTTTTGTCCCCATACGACAGGACGACGACGAGGTAGAGACAAGGCTTTAAGGCAGGAGCTAGCCTGCTCAGGCACTGTGGCTTACTCTTTTGAGATGCACATATTCTTTCAACAAGAGCTTATGGGATATAAAACCCCAAAGCAGCTGTAAGGGTCTGCCAAGATCTCTACCTTGAGTGGGAGGACAAATGCTATGTAAAAAGGATTAAGTTGGTCACGCTCAGTCTTGAGCCAGATGTTGTTTAAAATGGAACAACTCAGGAGTTGAAAAAACATTTATTTTGTAAAAAAGAAACTATTTTATTCTGAACTTATAAGAGGATGCTGTAAGAAAGTGGCCTCTCAACACTTTATGGGTATCTCCAGTCCTTGGGTTCACCTACTATGATCTGATATGATTAACTTGTGGGGAGCACATCCTCAGGAGCAGCTCTTCCCTACAAAGAAAAGAGTCCCTACCGTCAATCAAGTCAGGGAAGGCCACACTTGAAACAGGCCATGAGAATTTGGAAGGCAGTTCCTACACTGGGGGTGGAAGAAAGACCATTTTCTCTGGCCTTACTCTACGCCGAATCTACAAGTGCTGAATGGTTTCCCATGGCAATATGGAGAACCTGGCTTCTACCAATCGTTGGGAATGTAGAGGCCACATCCCACAAATATTTTATTTGAGAGAGATTGCATTATCCATAATCAAATAATAAATTTAGTGAACAGTAGCAGCCTTAACTGTACACTGCCTGAACAGGATGACTTTAGAAGTCTTTGAGGCCTTGAATGTCCCAAGTAACCTCTCTTCCTTCACAGTTCTTCTTGTTATCCCTTATTAAAATAAAACTTCTACAAAAAGTCCGAGTTAAATATATTTATACTGTAAAGCCATTTTCCCCAAAATAATGATCAAACACATTAACCTAGAAAGGCTAAAAATCTATAATCCCATCAGCCTACTTAATCCTTTGTCAGCTTCCACAGGAATTAAAAATATTTTTATAGTACCAATCATATGTCCATAGAACAATATCTCCTCAACTTTAGAAATTAACATTAGGGCCAGCAGGTAGCATGGTGGTTGAGACATTGAACTCTCTCACATGTCAGGCCATGGTTCAAGTCCCAGGCTGTAGGGACACGTTTAAGAGAGAGTCTGAGGTGTGGGGACATGCGCTGAGCAAACACCACATGCTCTTTTGGGGTTTGGGAGAACCTTGTAACTTGTCTTTCCCTGCCCTTGGCTGCAGACAGAGCAAGGGTGGAAATTACTAGGGGCATTCCAACAGACACATCTGATGGACTTTAAGAAACATCTTGACCCCAATTAGTAAAGTCCAATCCCTGCCCTGCATCTGAAAGGTTCTTTAGACTTCTCTGGGTGTGGTGGTGCGCTCCTTATGGAGAAGTTCTTTAGCTGCTTCTCCACACCTAATAGCTAGTTCTCTGCATTAGGAAGGAAGATGAGATTTACTCTAGATGGGATTACCACCAAGGGATACACCTTGCCCCTGGTATGACTAATCTCTTATAGACTTGTTAACTGCTTCTTATTGTCTGTAACCTGGCAACTAATCCATGAAGTATCATGAAAGTACATGTGTAATGTCTCCTTGTACTACAAACAAAGATGTCCAGTTTGTCTGGGCGGCACAAGTTGCTTGGGCTACCTAGGCTCAGGCTGCCTGTGTCCATTTCTACTCTAACCCTTTGTCTCGTTCTTTCCAATTCCCCGGTCCTGGCAAGATGGAGGGCTTTCTCTTTCTCGTCCTCTTTCTCTTCCTCAGCAGCAGCCCCCTGATCATGATTCAGCCAGACCCAAGCCCTGGGGCGGACGCTGGTACCAGGCCTGGCAGTTTGCTTTCTCTCTCGCTCTGTCTTTCCCTGGTGAGTGCACGGGATACCAAATTTAAAAATAAATAAAATTAAATAATTATTTAAAAGAGGATTAATGCTAAGCATATCAAACTAGAGAGAGTTACACAGTGGTAGTATCCTGGAAAAAAACATCTGATTTTGATCCTAGGCACTTATTTGAATCAGGGCTATAAAGGAGGTAGTAGGCTTTGGGTGTATTACTGAACCTCCTGACTCTGCTTATTCATTTCTATTATGAGGATGTTATGGCTTGCAGGGTGGGTGAGGGTAACAGATATGAGGCATGGAGGCTAGCTGACTCATGATGGGCAGTGACTGGTAGTCAAACAATATTCTTAGCATTAGAGTCTACATTTTACTTCCCGAACTGATGGATTTCCTAGCCAGGAAGGGCCAAGTACTCCTTATTAAGTCATCATCTGTTTTAATCCTCCTCACAATCTCTCAAGATCAGTTGTGCAAGGGACTTTACAAACTTTGTGGACTCTGGAATTAAAGCACAGATTTATTTGGGTTGTTAAAAAAAATAGAAACTCGTGCGCGGTTGTTTTTTTTTTTTTTAATAATAAGCATTTTTCATGAACTGTTTGTAGACCCATCATGTTGTCTCATTTTACAATTGACAAAAAGGAAATACCACAGTGACACCACTTCCCCAAGGTCATGGAGAGACCAGTGAAGAGGCAGCCTTTGTGTGGTGAAGCCACTGCCACTCCTGCTTCTGTGAACATGTAGAAGCACAAAATACCCAGGCACAGCTATGGCCTCTTTCCTTAGCATATCGCTCTGCGGATTCAAAAAGCCTAGGAAGGCCAGAGAGAATGATGTGAAATAAAGGTTTAATTTTATTTTTTAAGGGTTTTTGTTTGCTTTTAACTATAGGGTGTGTGTGCTCTTTGCAGAGATACAGAGAGGAAAAGTGAGAAATCAACCCCCACCCAGGGGAAGGGGTGGCCACACCATAATCCTTTCTCCTCTATTCTCTAGGATTTTGGGCACGCACTTACACACCAGGTGTGATTTCCAAGTTGCCAGCTCTGGGACTCAAACCGTGGTCTGCCACATGGAAGTCTAGTTAGTGCCTTAACCACCACATCACCTTCTGGCCCCGAAACAGGTTGAATGTTTAATTTCTTGAGGGAGAGAGCCTGAGATAAACAGAGATAGAGACACACACTCTCCTCTGAGCCTTCACAGAGATAACCCACCCCCAGCCTTCCTGGGGTGCACAGGGAGATGTCAGTAGGAAGACCTGGGACCTTCACAGGAGGCCTCAATGTTGGATGTTGCCGAGCGTGGCTTTACTGTCACACTGCAGGTTTCAGTCTGAAGATCATCAAGGAGAAATGGACAAGGAGGAACTTTGGAGAAACTAAGAGAGCAAAGTAAACTGCAAGAATAATTAGCCAGACAGACAAACTCCCTAAACCTCTTTTACTACCCTGATGTCCCAAGAGTCACGTTTAAAAGTTACAAAATCTTTGTGGGTTATGTCAAAGGCAATTTGTAGAAAGGGCATAGGATTCAAGTTCCCTGAAGCCTCTCGGCCTTTTTGATTAGTAAAATTGGGAAAATAACCAATGTTACCTCCTAGGACTGTAATTTCAACAAGAGAAACACCAGCAGGTCCTCACAGAAGGAGGGCTGGGGTGCAGTGCCCGACACACTGCCAGTTTTGAATCTCAGCCCAATTCGCAGCTCTTCTCTCTGGAGTCATTTGAGAGCACGTGACTGCGCTGCTCAGGGCTGGAAGGCTGGAGTTATTACCTGAATGTGGCTAGACAATGAATTATTTGACAAACACTGACATTTTAAAAGTATCCGAAGCCACCCAAGTCTGAGGACATTATTAATACAGGCTCTTCCATAGGCAGAGCTATTTTACCAAGAGAAAAAAAAAAAAAGGTCCCATCTGTGTTCTAAGGTCACATCGCCTTCAAGAGGTAAGAAGCCCTGACACCTTCGTCTTTGAAGCGCAGGAATTCTGGAGCGCTCTCGGCACCCTTCCCCTTCTGATAGGGATCCAACCGCCCCCCGCACCGCGCGTCACAGACAGTTCCTGGTGCGGGGCCAGCGTGTTTACTTCTTCCGCCCTCCGGCGGGTAGAAAATCGAGGTACCCGGCCGCCCGTCACTTTCGCCCCTGCAGTTTTTTAAACAAGCCAAGGCGGGATGGGAGTGTCTTCTTGGCTGTGGAAATCGATCCTCCTACCTTGTCCTGGAGCCACCCGCCGCCTCAACCCGGCCCTCGCTGCGCGGTGATTTTCCAGTCCGGGCTCCTGGCAGGGGTGCGTGGCTGGAGCTCGCCCCTCCCGAAAGGTAGGGTACGGACTCGGCTGCCTCCGCCTGGCGCTCCAGGACACGGG
>NW_006203415.1:455269-496383 GCF_000334495.1 Tupaia belangeri chinensis | reverse complement strand
CCCAGCCCCGCGGCAGCCGGGAGGGCTGGCCGGGCGCGCAACTCCGCGGGCGGCCGGGGGACCCTGCGGGGGAAGACCTGCCCTGGGACCGTCTTCGGTGTCCTCGCAGGCAAGCGCGTGTGTCTGAAATACCGACACGACCCTTCGCTGACTTCTCCGGTGCTAGAGGAGGAGCGGCGAGGGATCTGGAAGGTTCTGTCTGCTTAGAAAGTTCTCCAGACACCCTCCATCCCGCCACGGTAGAAGCAGACCTCGCCAAACAAACACCGAAGCAGTTGTGGAAAGGGCGGCGGTGCTGTCTGGGCTGTAGTGAAATTTCGAGGTAAGAGAGAAGAAACTTGTTACTGTGCGGCGCGGACTCTGGAGCGTCCGGCGATCTCAGCCCCCTTTCTGTTTGCTGTTTGTTTTTGTTTTGGGATTTCAGCGGAAGGGGAGGGAGGAGTGCGGTTCGCAGGTTGTGTTTGAGAACGGCGTGTAGGGGTGAGGATGGGGCGCAGGGTGACATAGTGAGTGCTAGCGTATCAGAAACCAGAGTGAATGCCAAAAGTTTCTCAGCCCACGAATCACGTTGGCTTTAAAAGGAGCGCCTGAGTGCTATGTTTAGGTGGACGGGTGAGGACTTGTAGGTCGCCTGGAATAATATTCTTGCCCTCCGAGGTCGAAGTGCCTAGTGTCCACACGGACCTTCCGGCCACGTAACTCTTCTCCAAGTCTCGGATGGTCGCGTCTATTATGCGATCCTGTATTTGATTTTGCGGTTTTCAAAGTTCCTCCTTCAGCCACAGACCATGAAATGGTGTTTTTATTTACGTGGAGATGTTAAATATCGGGGAGAGTTGGTCAAGCTGCCAGGTTATTTTCCGTTTGAAAGCATACTGATTTGACATTTCTAAATTGTGTGCTTCCTTTTTGTCTCAGTAAAGACTGCTTTTACATACCAAGATCTGCAAAATAGACATCCCTAGGTTATTAAGTTTGCTAATCAACGTAGTTTTGATAATAGCACCTTTGGTTTACAAAAAGAGAACTTTTCTAAAGAGGGAGTATTACTCTGGTCTGGCTTCCTCAGCGGTCCTTAACTGCAATGTGGAGGGGGAGGAGTGGTCTTCGTTTATTGCGGGATATTGCTTTTTTTGAACAGTGTTCTTATCATAGACTTTAATTTTACTTTTTAAGAGAGTTTGTTTTAATGGTCATGAAGTGAGGCTGCTCTTCTGACTACATACCCTTAGATTTGTTGGAGATATTCAATTTATTCTTATGTCCCAAATCAATAAAATCTTTGAAGATCACAAAATAGACAGTATTGACAGAAGAATGCATTAAGAGATACACCATTTTAAAACATCACTGTCTTTGGTGAAATTGCAATTCTCAAGTCCTCTCATTCCAGAACTCAGGGCAGAGGATTGCATTTCACAGCTATTTTCTTCTGTGGGAGATATTTTAGGGTTCTGCATCACACAGGGCCCTAGGAGAGAAGTGGATGATGCCGTGCTTCCCACAGTTCCCACATTTTCCGGCTAGCATCACGTGCTAACCATGCAGAGTGCCAGATGGCTTCTGTGGAGAATTATGACTGTCCAAGGCTGGGACCAGACGTCTGTTAAGCTTCTAGGTGATCCTCACGAAGAGGGGGAGGAGAGCATGGCATTCATACATGGTACCCACAAGGATCCCTGGTATGTTCTTGTACGCCATTGTACTTAATCTACCTTATAGCCCTGTGACACAGGACATTGTAGTCCCGGTCTTACTAAGACTGCCCTGGAGTCTGTGAATTACAGTAGATCGTGTAAAGGATTGATTTTTTCCCCTTTGTTTTATACCATCTCAGGAAGCTGCCGTGGTATACATTCTTTATACATTCTTCCATTTCTTGTCCATATTTTCTCACTTGCTGTTCACACATCTGATTTATATGACTTTGTGTGAGTATACCTTCCCAGTTACTGTTCAGGGTGGGCTTCTTGAACAGGTGGTCTGCATACTCTGCTACCCTTTATGTTGACAGCTACAGATGGTCACTGTCATGTCAGGTATCTTCTATCTTCTGCCCTTGTCCCTCTGCCACTTAGATGTGTTGTATCTGGCCAAGTCCAGAACGTTATACTTGCTCCATGAGGTTGTACTGTGAAAGTCTCTTTCCGAATTTATTTTCACTGAAGTGCCTATTTGTCTTTCAAGGACCAACGTTATCTTGGCCTGGAAGAAGTCTTCCCAAGGCTATACCCATATCCTCACAGCTGATAAGAACTTCTCCCCTGCATCCAATATAAAATAGCACACATCATAGTTTCTTTTTTCTTTTTAAATAATTATTTATATTATTATTTTTTCCCTTTAATTTGGCCAGAGAGAGAGAGAGACAAAAAGAGAGAGAGAGGAAGTGAGAAGGCAAGCTGCCAGGTCCAGGACTTGAACCATAGACAGCTGTGTGGGAATCCAGCGCCTCACCATACCACCTGCCAACCCAATCATAGTTTCTTAGTTAACCTTTATGGGTTAAAAATTGTGTTTGAGAAGTGGGCTTGATGTATGGCATAGAATATATGAATTGGGCGTTATGGCGTGTCAGTAGGAAACTGATTCCATATCAAGGTGTCAGAAATACATTCTGGGTGGCAGGAGTTCTTTCCCCGGATGGTGATACCTCAGCCCTGAATCAACAATGGCGTCTCAGATTTGGTTAAGAACTTCATGGTCATATGGTTGTGCTAAGAAGGGTCAAAATTCTGGCCGTGAGAATATGGGGGTAAAAGAGCAAGGAGCAGTAGATGGTTTTCTTCCGCCATCTGTACTTCTTTCCTTGGTTTCCGGCTGGGAAAGAGAGCCAACCTGCTTTTACTGCCACCTCCATCTGCATCTTACTAGAAGCTTTCCTCTTTCTAGACTGCTGGGAAAGATGGGAAAGAAAGCACCCAGCCCTTAGATGTCCTTATTGTGAACTCTGAAAAACTGAGTGAAAGATGTTCTTTGCTCCTTTATTCCACCACCCCCCCCCCTGCCCATAGCTAGATAAGACGAAGTGTGCTGATGACATCATTTTGTTTAGAGTTGCACTTGCAGGACTCTCTATGTTAATTTACTTTGTGTCTGGTTGGGAATGGATATCTATGGAAGGATGAGAATGAGGTCTCTAGTTAAGGAGATAGCCGAAAGCTGGCAGTCCCTCCACAGGTGGCAGGGTTCCTCTCGCCTTCCACAGCTTTTCTTCTCCCTGTGAACTGGATCTGCAGGGGCTGCACAGTGGCACAGTGGTAGAACCTGATGCTCTCTGCAAGGCTGACCCTGACCCACGTGGGAAGCTTCTGGGTTTGTATTGGGAGACTACAGGTGCCCATGATAGGGGCCGCTGAGACCGAGGACAGATCGCGGCATGGAGACACTGTTGGGCTTGCTGTCTCTCTTGCTCGTGGGAAAACAAAACAAAACAACACAACTTAAAAAACTTGGTCATCACTGATTTTCCCCTCCTTCTTTTAGACCAAGGCATAGGTACGGCCGCACAAAGAGACAGGGCTCCGTGAACCCTGTCGTGCATTCACTCTTTGTGGGATGGCTTCATGATGACATCCAGGTTCTCAGTGTTTTGGATAAAGAATGGAATGAAACATGTCAGCAGTGAAAGGAAAACGTAGTTAAGTAAAAGCAAAAGCACACTCCTGAAAGAAAGAAGCTGGGCCTCGACAGACAAAGTCAAAGGCCCTGGTAGTTGCGTTCGGAGAGGTTTATAATTTTTAAATCTAGGTCATGTTGGTTAATCATTGGCTGGGTCTACTGATTGTTCGCATCTGATTGGCTCTATCAAATGTAGGTGGGCCAACTGATTTCCTCATTAGTTATGTCAAATGTGGCTCAATCAGCTAGACACCCCCTACTAATCTGCCTATATTATATTGGGCAGGGAATTTCTGTCTTGTTTTTTATTCTAACTAGCCACATGGGCAGATGCTCCAGCCTCCTTATCTGCTTCCATTTTCTTGGAGTGGTTTTTGCTATAGGGTGTATGCACTTGCTAGAAAGAGAGACAGAGAGAAACAGAGACAGAAAGCAAAAAACCCCCCCCCCCCCCCGGGGGGGATAGCCATGCTGCAATCCCTTCTCCTTCATTCTCCTCTCAGGATCCTGAGCATGCACCACACGCACCTGGCGTGAGTTTAAGCCACCGGGTCCAGGACTCGAATCGCAGTCGACTACATGGGAGTCCAGCGACATAGTCATTACGCCAACTGCTGGTCCCGTCCATTTTCTTACTTTCTCCTGCCTCATTCTTACTTACCCTTTGCAAAAAAACTCAGAAACTCACTCAATTTCACCTAGATCCCTAAAACTACCAACACCAGCTCTTATTTTAGAACCACTCTCCACACTGAATGTTTAGTGTGTCTGAGAATTCTCTGGGTTGGCAGGTGACATCTGAAACTAGATTTTTAAAACTTATGGTAATTACTTGTCAAATCACATAACAATTGGTATTTTTTTGTAAGGAATCATTACAAAAGACGATTTCTTTCATAGCTCCTAATTTGCAATAATCTGGGTCATCTAATCAGGTATGTGGTTAGTTTACTGAAAAAGAAAGTGTGCCAAGAACCTGAATAACAAAATTATTTCCCTCTTTTAATAGTACAACCTCTTTAGGTCCACAGTTTCATGCACTTGTTTGCAAGCACTGGAGCAGGCCAAGATTTCATGCTTTAAGTTCCAGCTGCTCATTATGATATTTCTTAGGTTTCCGTTAGGCACCACTTAGCCTAGTTTGAGATACAAACAAATGCCTTAGGGGATAAAAAGTTCTTTTCAAGACTGCCACACTGGGAGGAGTCTGAAGCCAGCCAGCAGAGGGAAGAGGGGTGATAATCTAAGGGAGTAGCCCCAGCTGGAGGCTCTTACTGAGACAAATGCGGACAGAGTTTCTCACAGGATGTCTACAGAGAAGCTCCTCTTGGGTCATACTGATATTCTGTATTCGAATTTTAAAAATTAAGTAAAGGTTCTGCCTTTTAGATTTGTGTTTCTCCTGTCCCATGAGATCATGATGCTATATAAACTCCTTGTCTTTGATTTTGTGGCATCCCCTTAACCTAACCCACCAGATTTTCATGCTCACGGGTGTGAGCCCGCTGTTTCTGACCTTGTGGAGTTCTCTTCTTCAAACACATTTTATCACAAATGTTTAGGCTAGGACGACCGAAGGAAACCTTCCAACAATTTTATTAAAACCTCGTGTAACTCTTTAATACATAAGAGACCTTAATGTGTTAAGGGGTAGAGAAAGCAGTTAGGGAATCTGTACCTTTCCATGGTCAGTAGAGACCTAAAAATACAAAGATGATACATTTTCTTTTTAAATTCCCTGACTCCTTTTTCTGTATAATTCACTGCATTTCAAAATTGGGAAAGGGGGTTATCCAGTTGCCTTCAGACAAGAACAGTGAGATAATAATTGAAGCATTTAAGTGAGTCTGACTGGAGTTGTACCTGCTTTTCAGCAATGGTGATGAATTTAATTTACTATTTAATTTCATTAATAGAACATGATTGTTAAGTTTACCATTGTGAATGCAAATATTACATGAGATAAAGAACACTACTGTCAAAATACTTTTTGGTAGTGGGAGCAAATATTTCAGGTAAATGTTAATTTAGCTCATTATTTTTTATTTATCCTAGTTACGCTACAGATAGATAGTAAATAATTGGATTTTTTTTTCAATAAACAGAATGCTAGGAAAAATGTGTGCTTTCTGATCATCAATTAAATATTTATGGATGTTTTCCAGGCACTGAATTTTTAGAGGTACAAATCTGATCCACTTTTTGTAAAAAAAAAAAAATCTGTTTTTGGAAATATTTGATAGGTAAGGTTCTTCTGCTATAATCATAAAATAAAATAAAACAAAATAAAATAACTACATGTTTATTGAAAAAAAAAGTTTAACCTAAGCTCTCCATCTATGACCACGGATATTCCTGTTCATGGGTCTTTCATAATAATCTTCCTCAAGAATGGAATTTTTCTTTTTCCTCAAAAATCTAGAGAATTTCTCCCACCAGTCCTTGGAGGGTTCTGCCATCTCACGTCACTGTTTCTGCTTTTTCACTTGACCTTGTAGCCGTGTCTGGCCTCCCAGTGCTCTGGTCCAGGCTGTTCTTTAACACTCAGTACATTTCTCTTTCCACCACATACTCCCCCCCAAGCTACGTAACCCGTACTTGATTTCCAACTTTATGGCTTGTCACCGCCCTGCTCTGAACAAGCTGCCTGACTTCTCTAAACTGCACTTCTCTTTCCTATCCTTTTGAAATCATGTCTGCATCACAGATCTTTTGATACTTAAATTTAAAACACACAGAAATAGTTCAGTATAGTTCCTACCAGATACCAAACATTTAATTGTTAATTAATGTTATCTGACGTTATTACTATTATAGCACTATTTTTTAATGTTTGCTAGAGGGTTTGTACACTTGCCAGAGAGAACCCAGGGATGTTGGCTGAGAAAGCACCCCCCATAGGGCATTGTCCCACCACAGTCTCTTAGGGACTTTGGGCATACATGCACATGTGCCCAACATGTTTTTCAAGCTACCTCACTGACCATGTCGGGTCCAGCTACTTTAACCATCATGTTGCCAGCTGGCCCTTAACACTATTATTGTAGGTATTATTACAACCGTATTCTTCCTCAAATAGCAAAAAATGAGCTTTCTTTTTTTCTGAGAGAGAGATTTTCACTACAGGGCATGTGCACTCATCAGAGAGACAGAGAAAGAGACAGAAAGACAGAAAGTGAGAAATCACCCCCCTTCCCCCCATCACCACACCACAATCCTGTTTCTTCCATTCTCCTCTCAGGATTTTAAACAAGCAAGCACATGCATCTGGAGTGAGTTTCAAGCCACCATGTCCTGGGACTCGAACCATGATCGGCCATATGGAAGTCCAGAGACATAACCATTATGCAATCTGCTGGTCCCTAAAAATAAGCTTTTTCCTGAATACTTTTCTGCATGATCTTATGTAGCTTTAATATTTTTCTCACATTTGTTTTGTCTTAGCTCCTGACTTGACTTTGCACTAATTAAATGTTTGTGTATTTTAAACATTTTTAAAACTAAACTTTAGTGAATAGCAACAAATATTTGGATTCATGGGCACACAGAGAGAGACTGTGTGTGTGTGTGTCCAGGTACTTTTAATAGAATTGGGGAACAAAATCTGTTGGTCGAATATAGTTGAATGAGTTTTTCACAATAAACTAGGTTAAGGAGTAAAACTACTCTCTAGATGTCTGTTTAAAAACTTAACATCTTTCAGCTAAAGTCTAAACAATATAGTTATTGTCTTTTTTTTTTCATTTCTAGAGGGCACATGTGCTCCTCAGAGGGAGAGGGAACTACATGGTAATGCCACAGTCCTTTCTCCTCCACCTCTGTCCTGTTGGAATTTCGAGCACACACGCACATGAGCCCAGTGTGTTTTTCATGCCACCAGGGCCAGGATTCTTACCATGTGGTTGACCATGTAGGATCTTGCACCCTTAACCATGCCACCATTCCAGCCCATAATTCCTATTTTTGAAACAGCTTTATGTATGCTTGCTACCCTAGATTCTTCTCTCCTCATCCAAGTACAGTGTGAAGGTAGAAAGGGAAATTGACTTTGGAGAGCAGAGTCCTAACACATAATTTCAATTTATAGCAGCAAGTGTGAAGCTTGGTGGATTGGAGAAAGGAGAGGGAGAGCATTCCAGGCCATGGAAACAGCATGATCAGAGGCACTGAGCCATGAAACAGTGTTGAGTAGGATTGAGAGTGGCACAAAGATTGGTGTTATTAGAGCATAAAGTTCAAAGTCAAGCATTTCAGGAAATGAGGCAGAAGAGGCCATCAGACTTAAAGGCCTATGGCCAATCTATTTCTATCTCCGTGTAAAGCATGCACTTAGGGAGGTAGGTCCATGTAGACAATTTATGGCAAATTCTGCATGTTGCTTCTAGCTGCAGACTTAGATTTTACGTAAGGCTTCTAATGCATCTCTCCCAACTGCTGTCATCATAAAGGAACAATGAAAACATCGGTTAAATTAATAAATAAGGAATCATTAGAGCTCTCATTTTAATAACGCAAATATTTAAAGGCTATATTTGCTAAGTAGCATTTATGACTGGCATGGGATTTTGTTGGAAATTTGATGATAGAGATAGGCTTGATCAGGAGGGAGACATCCAGTAAGAACAGTCAGGAAGATTGCTACAAATTGATGACCTTGAAACCTTCAGCTTCTCCTTAAGATATCTAACACGACACAAGACTAAGTGCCTCTATTCTCAGCTTCATTTTGTACAATATACCTTTCATAATTTACATATAAATTTTGGTCAGTAATCGACTTGTATTTCTATTTTTAAAAATGATTATTTGATTACATTTGATTTATTTTTTGATTTGACAAGAGAGAAAGAGCAAGCCACCAGATACAGGACTCGAACTATAGTCAGCCATGTGAGAGACCAGTGCCTTTGTTGGCATTGTAGTTAATTTTTGGCCTCCTTCCTTGCTCCACTCTCTTTTTGAAAAGAGATTCTTGCTATAGTGCATTCACTGGAGACAGACAGGCAGAGAAAGAGAGAAAGTGAGAAATCACTCCCCACGGAGGACAACTGTAGCACAATCCCTTCTCCATTCTCCTCTCCGAATTTTGGGCACATATACACATACACCTAGAGTGAGTTTCAAGCCCCAGAGTCAGGGACTCGAACGGCGTTCAGCCATGTAGGAGTCCAGTGCCACAACCACTATGCCACTTGCTGCTCCCCCCTCTTAATTTGATATATCAATATGTCACTCACAGCTTATGCAATGTTTCATGTTAAATGTCTGAATTATATTTAAATGTAGATTTTTTTATACTCCTAAAATACATTTATGAAGTTAAAGTATTGCCTACTAGCTTCTAACTCTATCTTTGGGGTGATTTCTCTTTCTTGGACATTAAGCAACAAGACCCAAAACAGTCTAGCCACAAGAACTTGAAATTCCCAGAAAAGAATTAAATGTAAAGGAAGAAACACTGGAATTCACTTCAACTGTAATTAGCCTGAAAATGGAATGTGGGGGAGACATCTTCAAGGAGACTAGAAAAACAGGGCAAAGCAGAATGTCTCAGCATATTTCCAGCAAGGGAGAAGAAACCCTGATTGTGGGTCTGTGTTTATCAAACAACTTTTAATTATCACCTGCGGATTTGCCTATACAAGTTGCCGGTCTGCCTGGACCAGCAGATGGCATAATGTTTACATCGCTGGATGCCCACATAGCCAACCATGGTTCAAGTCCCAGACCTGGTGGCTTAAACCTCACACCAGGTGCATGCATGCCCAAAATCCCAGGAAGAGAATGGAGAAGGGATTGCAGTGTGGCCATCCCCCTGGTGTGTGTGGGGGTGATTTCTCACTTTCTCTCTCTCTCTCTCTCTCTGTCTCTCTGGTGAGTGCACACACCTTATAGCAAAAATTCTCTCTGTCAGAAAAAACACATATGCAGACTCCTTGTCACTTATATTTTTCTCATTGTAAATGAACTATTTTGGCATTCCAGGTAATATACCAGCCTCTTAGGAATGTGCTCTCAGATGAGCTAACCAAGCTGTCAGCCCCTGACTGTGCCACTCCTCCCAGCTAATGCCCTTCTCTGAGGTGCTCCCGTTTCTTGGACAGTTCCATCTTCTCTAATATGTTTCAAGTAATTTTTATAAAAGAATTCCGTCAGATATACAAGGAAATACACAAACCATTGAAGTATAGCTCAATAAATATCCTCACGGAAAATGCACCCAAAGTAAGCTGCTTTGAGATGAAGAAATATGAGGGACCTCATGGCAACATGGAAGTGAATTATGTTTTGGTGCAAAATTTTTGAAAACCCATGCATAGTTTTCCGTAATGCTCATTTTCTGTGAACTTTTTGAGGACCCTTTCTAGACATAACCAGCCTTCCCAGAAGGGCAGCAGGGGCTCCCATTTAGTCACCATTACTCTCCTCAAATGGAATCACTATTCTTTTTCCACCATATTTTGTTTTTCTTTAACATTAATTAACACCCGGGTATTCCAAATATTCTAGAGCATCAGGGTACTTAAGCTGATGATGAGGACTGGGCACTCCAAGCAGGAGTTCTGTTGTGTTCCCCCTAAAAAAGGTATGTTTATCTCCTATTCCTCATTACCTCAGAACGTGACCTGATTTGGAAAAAGGGTTGTGGCAGATGTAATTAGTAAAGATGAGGTTGTACTCAGTAGGGCAGAGTCTTAACCCAAACTGATTGGCATCCATCTAAGAAAGAGACACAGGAGAATTCCATGTGAAGGTGGCGGATTGGAGTGATACATCTATAAGTCTCAGAATGCTGACAATCCACCCAGTGTGAGGAAGAGGCAAGGAAGGATTTTCCCTGTAGTTTTTGGAGGGAGCATAGCCCTTGATGCTGGACTTCAGCATGCAGAACTGTGAGGCAATACCTTTCTGTTGTTTAAGCCTCTTGGTTTGCAGCACTGTGTTCCAGCAGCCCTAGGACACTAACACTGAAGGTCTGCAATGGGACTTGAGTTCCAACAGCTCTTCTTCACTTCTGGAACACACCTGGGCCTGAGGCCTGGGCCGTGAGATTGCCTAAGGAGTGATGGCTACACCCTGTCTAAGCAGCTCCTCTCTGACCGAATCATGGATGCCTCTCTGGCCCCTGGTTCTCATTGTCTGTGAGGTACCCAGAGAAAGGCAGAGGTGGCATACTATTTATTCCATGAGTGTTCTCTTCATTTCTGTCTCTGCAGCTGCACGTTGACACTGAGCCACTTTGGTTTCCTGACATGCTTCCGGCAAGGCCTTGCGGATCAGCCCTTCTGCACCGCATCTGGGTCTCTCCTGAAGGGTCCTTGTTCATCCTCCAGACCCGGACTAGGGCCACATCCCATGTGCAGTTTTCCCTAGCTCCTCTGGGCCAGAATCATCATTGATAGGAAAAAGAAATCAGTTCACTTCATTTTTAAAAAAAATGAAATCTTTATTTTTCATATAGTGTGGCCTATTATGAAGAAAGGCTTCATTTTGCTCTCCTTAGGCATACTGGTTCTGATTTGAGAGAATAAAAAAAGTCCTCAGATCAAAAAGCAGTCTAAGAACGAAGCTTTCGTTCATAATAAGGAACTGCACCAAGCACATTAGGTGGCAGGATGTCGTTTCTTCAGCAAAGTGCTGCTTTTAAACTGCTGGACAGCCTGTCTGTTTTCATTTTGGGCTGAGTTTCTGGTGTCAGGGGAAGTCACAAGGACCTCACTGTTGTGAAGTCCCCAGGTGACTGTACAGGCTCAGGCCAGTTCCTGTGTTCTCTGTCCCCGCCCTTGCTTGGGGACCTAAGGGACTCTGCTGGAACCCTTTCTTTTAAACGCTCTTAGCACAGCCTGCCCTGTGGTCTCAAACATCCCCAGAATAGAGTGAGGCCTCTGCTTCCTCTTTTCTTACTGGTAGTAACTATGAGAAAGTCTTTAGGGCATTTTCTGACATCAAACATTGGGACATCCAGAAATTTAAGCTTTGGTTTCTGGTCTGTTGGCTGTTCCTTATTCTCTTGATCAGCTTCTTTCAATTTTTGTTTCCTGTTTTTCATACTTGGGAAGTATTTTGCCATTTAGGGGAGGGGAGTTTTAGGCTAATCATATTTTCTGTTTATTATACATTTTATACAATGGAAAAAATTTTAAAATATTGGTACTTTGAACCCACAGTTAAAAGGTCAAGGGTATATTAGGTTTGTATTTAAGTGTGTGACAATGAGAGGTCTTCACAAAGTTTATGGAAAATGAGTATTATTGAAAAAAAATCCATGGATTTCAAATATTTTCTGTACAAAAGTAAACTCCTACTTTAATTCCATTTTTTCATGAGCTTTTTGACTTTTATGTTGACTTCCCTTTAGTAGGTCTGTACTCTATCCTCGCAGTTCAGTCAGGCCTTGTGCTCTGAGATTGATTCCATGGCACATGATAGATGGACAGTGAATATCTGTGTCAGATGGATGGATAGACAGACAAATGGTGGAGCTGCCCTATCTGATTGGCAAGTTTCCTCACTAAACTGCTAGTGGGGTGACTTTCAGTTGTTTGTTAGTGCTGCCTCCTGAAACCTGGAGCATTTTCCCAGGCCCAGGGGGATTTCTTGAGCTTGAGCCAGGGATCCAGTAGAAGTGGTATCTCTTTGGCTTGCCTATAGAATGTGCTAAGACATTTTCTTAATTGTCCTGAACGTGGGGCCAGACAGTCAGAATCCCTTGGGATCCCTAATATGCTGGAATTACTTCTTTCACTGAGAACCCCTATTTCTTTCTTTCATTTACCTTCTTGGAGATGGTGTATACTTCTGTGGAAATCTCCTAGGAGAACAGATTTTCTTGCCCCCTCGTCAGAAGAGCAATGTCTCTCTTTGCGCTCCCTTTTGTGTTTTTGAGTTGGGTTATTGTATAATGCGTGAAGTCATCAGTAAAGAGTCATTCACATTTTGAAAGATCTACCTTCTAAGATTTTCTCAGATTCTTTAATAGAAAGTAATGTTAAAAGTGTGGGAATCCAGTAGATGGGTCTTCATGTATTTGTGAAGACTTGACTCCATTTAGCTGTGCATAAGTCTATCAAACATCTGAATAAACACCTCAGAATTCTTTGATTCAACTTATTTGCTATCCTTTCTATAAGGTTGTGCCTAGGGTTATTTGATGGTCAGCACACGGAACAGAGCATTCCAGAGAAACCACTGGTTTGTTTATCTACTTTCCCCACGCTTTTTCCGTCCAGTGTGGTTATCAGAAAGAGAAAGTTGTTGTAAGAAGACTCTTTTTTTTGCCTCTACTTTTTCTTTAACATGTTGTATTCTCAATCAGATTATTATAGATTCATATAAGCTAGAAATTTAGTTTCTCATTTAAAATAGTATTTACTTTCTATTTTCAGATATTGCTACTATTTAAAATATCTAGGTATAATTATTATTTTATAGTAGAAAAGGGGAGAAAGCGAGGGGGAGAGAGAGGGTATTTGACAGGGTCTCCCCATGCTGTAGTCTGTCTCCTCAGCCTATCAGTTTAGCTAGGGTCTCAGGGACACACTCCATGCCTGCCTCAAAACACAAACGTTTAGGCTGGTGCAGGAGCTGAGCCTAGTCCTCCCATAGGGCTCCAGCATTGTGCAGCCGTGCTCTCCCACCTGTACCACTATGACAAAGACCAAAAAATCTACATATGTTTATACCAAAGGTTTATGCTTCTGAAAAAAACTAGGGTCAGAAGGTGGGGCGGAGGTTAAGGTACTGGATCTACATGCCTGGCTGTATGGGTCAAGTTCCAGACCCAGTGACTTGAAAAGCATGTGAGGCATGTGTGCGTGTATGTTCAAAATTCCAAGAAGATAATGGAGAAAAATTGTAGTGTGGCCACCTCCCCCCTCCTCCCCCCGACTCTGGGGGGAAGAGTGATTTCTCCCTTCTCTCTCTCAGTCTCTCTCCAGTGAGTACATGAGTCCTATAGCAAACAAACAAAAGTAAAACTAAAAAAAACTAAAACTCTATTTAAAAATAAAATTATGTAACCAGCAGATGGCATAATGGTTATGTCTCTGCACTCACATGGCTGTCTGCGGTTCAAGTCTCAGACCCAGAGGCTTAAAACTCATGCCAGGCACATGTGCATGCGTGCCCCAAATCCCAAGAGGAGAATGAAGGAGAAGGGATTGCAGGATGGCCATATCCCTGGGGAGTAATTTCTTGCTTTCAGTCTCTGTGTCTCTCGTGAGCACACATGCGCTATAGCAAAAATCTCTCCACACACACAAAAAAAATTAAAATTAAATTACATTGTTAAAGTATTTATAACAATGTGTAGGATTCAGTGACCTGGTAAACTGTTTTTACTAGATAGGCAAAAAGAGATTTAGCTCTAAAATGACATTTAAATAGCCATTTCCCTGAAAAACAAAACAAACGTCTACTCTAGGGAATAAATAACTTTGAGATATATTTGATTGATACAATGCCCTGTAGCATTTTTTTAAAGTTTATTTATTTCTCCTATGAGAGAGATAGGCACAGAGAGACAGAGAGAGTGAATGTGAGAGAAGCACCCCCCTGAGATCCACCCTGTGATCCTGCCTGCGTCACAGGCACGTGTACACCCAGTGTGCTCAGGGAGGGACTGGGACATAAGCCCATAACCTTCCCCATCACCATCGTGCTACACCTGGACCTCTGCCGCATTAAGAGAATGAACAAAGCTTTTATGCCTCATCTAGGTAGGTAGGCCACAAAACCAAAGAATGAAGTTAAAAACACAGATTTCACAATATTATCTGTTTTCTGTGTAAATGATAAACATCATTTAAAACAATATCACATATCGTATAAAGTTTACGAATGTGCATGTATTTGTATTTGTGCCTGAATAAAAAGCGGGCTGCTTGCCTGTCAGATTTATGATGGTGGTTGTTTCTGGGGAAAGAGGAATAGGGTAGAGAAGGGAATATGAATTCACGTTGTAAAAAAAAGATCCCTGAGAAGAAATGGTTATTTTGGTTAGTGGGTTCATGAGCATTTATTATATTAAAATTTGAGGGGACAGCAGATGGCATAAAGGTTATGTCAGTGGACTTCCACATAGTTAACCACAGCTCAAGTCCTGGACCTAGAGACTTAAAACTCACGCTGGGTGTATGTGCATGCGTGCCCAAAATCCTGAGAGGAAGATGGAGGAGAAAGGATTTGGGCATGGCCATCCCCCTAGGGCATGATTTCTTGTTTTCTGTTTGTCTCTCTCTGGTGAGTGCACACACCCTATAGCAAAAATCTCTCTAAAAAAAAAATGGACTTCTGTCCCGACCCGGGGGGACAGCACGGGTTTCCTGAGTGAAGGAGTGAGAGCCAGGGCAAGCAGCGTAGTGTTACAGCACGGAGACGACAGTGTCGTCTGTTTATTGTGGGCAGCACGGTACAGCACAGAGACGACGCAGTGTCACAGCTCTTAAGGGTCGCGTCGTCTACTGTGAGCAGCTCGGAGACGACGCGGTATCACAACTCTTCAGGGTCGTCCGGAGACGATGTAGTGTTACAGCTCTTCAGGGTCTCCCAGTTCGTCTGGAGACGATGCAATGTCAGCTCTTCAGGATCTTCAGTTGTCGTCTTCCTGGTCGTCGTCCCGGGCCTCTGTGTCGTCTTCTTGGTCGTCTGTGTCGTCCGGCTACTGTGGGCCAGGCATCGTGGTTATTTATATACACTCTGGTGGGTTGTAACCGGTGTGCCCTGATTGGTTGTAAGTGGTGGGTTATGATTGGTTGCTTTTGGACCAATCATGAGGTACCGGATATGCAAATTTGAGGGATTCTAGTGGTCAATCAGAGCAAGGTTTCGAAGGTCAGGTTTTTGGAAGGGAACCAATCATGGTAATTGTTTGCTCTCTGAGAAACCTCGGCAGACTCGCTGGTGTGCAGCTTCCCACAGACTTCTGTTACCATTTTGTAATAAATTCTGTATATTATTTCCTAATGAAATACATTCCAACTAGGATCCATACCTTTATCAAGATTCCGGGGAGAAGACTGAAGCTCTTGTTTTAATACCTGTGGTCGGAGCCAGCAAGGGGTATTGTAGTTGAGGTATGGGATGCTTGACCACAGTTCAAGTGCCAGACCTGGTGGCTTACAAATCACACTGGGCGTGTGTGCTCAAAATTCCAAGAGGAAAATAGAGTAGAAGGGATTGTGGCATGGCTATCACCTAGGGGGTGATTTCTCACTTTCCCTCTCTCTCTGCCTCTGTCTCTCTCTCTCCAGCAAGCACATGCACACTACGGCAAAAACCTAAAAAAAAAACCAGAAAGGATCTTCATAAAGCTCATGGAAAATGCGTATAATGAAAAAGCTATGTATGGATTTAAAAAACAATTATACACCAAAATAAACTTGTATTTAATTCTATTTCCCCATGAACTTTTTATTTATTTATTTATTTTTGAGAGATTTTCACTGTAGGGCGTGTGCGCTCGCCAGACAGACAGAGAGAGACATAGAGACAGAAGCGAGAAATCACCCCCCAGGGGGGATGGTCACGCCGCAATCCCTTCTCCTCCATTCTCCTCTCGGGATCTTGGGCACGCACGCACACGCGCCCGGCGTGAGTTTTAAGCCACCGGGTCCGGGACACGAACCGCGGTCGACTACGTGGGAGTCCAGCAACATAGCCATTACGCTAACTGCTGGTTCCCCCCATGAACTTTTTGAAGTCTTCTCACACATCTAATATTTTATGTCATTCTATGAAAAAAGAAAATTGTGGAATTTTGAACATGAGAAGAGCTCCAGGTGGACCTGCATCCCACGAAGCTGAAGCCTGGGAGAGCAGCATATAAGTTAGGGATAAAGATCCCAGCAACGACGTCCCTATGCCCACACCAGGCTTGATAATTTCTAGCTGGAGACCCTGTGCAAGTCATTTATCTTCTCCAGACCTCAGTTTCCTTGTGTATAGAATAATAGTACCCATCTCAGTGCTGCACTGAGGATTCTATGGTATAAAGTAGCATGCAACAAAGACCAACTCATATTTTTATAATCACTCCCACTATCAGCAGCCTCAGTTTTCCTAGTATGCCTTTTGCATTCTCACCTCAGAAGTTTTGTAAATGCTGTTTCCTGGGCCTGGAATATTTTTCCTTTCCACCCTGTTTCATCTGGTTAACTCCTGCTCATCTTTCTCAGTCCTTCCCTACCTGTGTCAATTCCTAATCATGCTACGTTGTAAGTTAATAATTACCTGGGAGCTATTGCTAGTGTCTGCCACACTTCCTAGGTTGTAAACTGTTTATCTTCACTGCTGTATCCCTGGTGTGTAGAACGTATCTGGCATAGAATGACCATTGTGAAATTCTTTATTGAGTAATTCCACAAAGTTGCACTGGAAGGTGGAGTTACTTTTATTAAGAAATGATTTTGACTAAATGTGCTTTATCTTAAAGATTAACCTATGGAGGGGTCGGCAGATGGCATGGTGGTTGAGGTTCTGGACTCCCACATGGCTGACTATGATTTGAGTTCCGGGCCTGGTGGCTTGCTTTCTCACTTTTCTTTTCTCTCTCTCTCTGGTCAAATTGAATAATAGTAATTAATATTGATAAAGTTAAATAAAATATATATAGTTTTTACACATACTGGTCATCTTTTATTGGATGTGAATTCTCGACTGGGATATGAAAGGACTCAAGTTCCTCTGGAGGGTGCTAAGCCAAGGAGATGAAGGTCTGGTTCAGTGTATGCCCTCCATGCTGGCCCTCTTCAGTGGTATTTGCGTTGCCGCTCATGTTTGAGTTCTTTTTTTTGGAGAGGTTTTTGCTATAGGGCGCGTGCGCTCGCCAGACAGAGAGAGACAGAGAGATAGAAAGCAGGAAATCACCCCCCAGGGGGGATGGCCACACCGCAATCCCTTCTCCTCCATTCTTCTCTCGGGATCTTGGGCACGCACGCACACGCGCCCGGTGTGAATTTAAGCCACCGGGTCCAGGACTCGAACCACGGTCGACTACATGGGAGTCCAGCGACATAGCCATTACGCTAACTGCTGGTCCCAGTGTTTGAGTTCTTATAGGAAAGGCAGTAGCTGAAGAGCACAAAAGTGGCCAGCACCATAGAAACCCGAGCAACACCCCCTTTCTGCACATTGACGTACTTGTTGTAATATCGGTAGTAACCTCTCTGAAATGCTGCAGCAGTGCCTTGAGGAGTAAAATCCCGCATCAGCATCCAGCTTGGCAGTTCCCCAAGTTTGACATCCATGAGGCTCTTTTCCTTCACTGGTACGACTGACACCATCTTGGAGTCCTGGTGTCTGCTGCATTAATAAAATAATTCTTAAAAAAAGAAATATTTATTTATTTATCATCATTATTTTTCAATTTGACTGGGAAGAGACAGAGAGGGAGAGAAAGTAAGAAAGCAAGCAACCAAGTCCAGGACTTGAACTGTGGTCAGCCATGTGGGAGTCCAGCGCCTTTAACCACCATGCCACCTGCTGGCCCTAATAAAATAAGTTGTTAATTATATAATAATTGTATGATCCATTATTTAATTAGGTTCTTGGCAAAAACGTTTAGAACACCAATTTGTGAGGATAAACTCCATTTGTAAGGGCAAACACGGATTGCAAATAGCCCTGGAGCTGAGGAACACCTTTGACTTTTGGTAAAATTTGTGAATCCAGCGCTTTTTAATCAACCTTGTGCTGCTCTGAAGTCTCCTATTTCTCCTTCTCTGTGTCAAAGATCTCACCTTCCTGGTATCTGCCTTCCACAGTTTTTTGTTTGTTTGTTTTTTCTTGAAGTAAGCATTGGTAAGGTGCTTTGGGATTTTTACTTTGCTAATATCAATTTTCGTGGAAGTGGTGATGACAGATTTCTGGTTTGTTCTACCCAGTGGACCTCGATTCAGAACCAGCGGTCCGGTTATAAGTAGCAAGCCACTGCTCAGCTGCTTCAGGAAAACCACTCTCTTGCCTCTGTGGCGTCCAGTGAGGATGATCAGAATGGTCCCAGGAATGACGCTAGCTCGCAGCTTTCTCACATGCTGACAGGTTTTTTTGCCGTAGCTCAACAGCTTTCAAGGCACTTCTTCGGTAGGATAATACCTAGGCATTTTGTGCAGTTTAACCACCCGGGTGCCACCATTCTTGTCTCCACCAACTGGTTTTGTGACAGTCGCAAGAGCCTTCTCCTTTTTCGTTTCGATCCCAGATTTAGTGGCCGAGTATTTCCTCTTGTCCATGGCCTTCCTGGAATACACGACAGACCGGGAGTATCTGCCAATGCCCTGGACTTGGACTGGCTTTCCACTGCAATGGGTCTTCCCCTTCTTGGGCTTTTTAGTCCTCGGGTTGCCCTTTTTAACCTTGTCACTGGCATCAGCCTTCTTGGCTTCAGGTTTCTTTTCCTTAGTATCTGCTTCACAGCTTTTTCATCTGCCATCTTGTATAGTGGGAAAGAGAATTGCCAATAAAATAATTCTTTAAAAATAAGATTAACCTACTGGTATTAGGAATTATATCTAGGATTACATAATTTCATTAAAAATATATATCCATTGGTTTATTTGTACTAATAAATTATGAGGTAGCCAATTTCAGATTCATCTCATCCAATGGATAGTGGTGTATATTTTCATTGCCATGGAAAGCAGGACCGTTTCCAACATTGGGATCTTAAGATTTGATACATGCTTATCTGATTGTTCACTCTCAGTTTAACTCATTCCTTTATTTTAAAAATAGCGGAAGTGATAAGGAGTAAAATTAATAAGCAGGAAATGATACTTCCTAAGGACCAGAACAACATAGGCTTATCCAGAATAGGCTGGCATCATAAATAATCCGGGAGGGGGAAAAAGACTTTTGTAAATCAGATGGAATATTATTTGTAATTTTTAAGCGGATAATAAATAATCTGGGAAAAAAGGCTTTTGTAAATCAGATGGAATAGTATTTGTAAATTTTAAGTAGATCCTTTGGAAGGAGGACTTTCAGAATCTGGGGAAAGACAAGAAACTGGTTCTCTCTTAGCTCTAGGTTTATTTAATCTGGGAGAAAAATAGGAGAATGCCTTCCAATTTCAGGAAGGTGGGCATTAGCACATTTCTCCAGGAAAGGCATCACATAAGATTTAAACCAATGTAAGCCCACCTTTATTAGATAGGTAGAGGAAAAGTGGAAAATATGACTGAGCAAGAAATGAAGACGTTCAAGGCATTGAAGAATTCTTACCCAGGGACCAGCAGTTAGCGTAATGGCTATGTCACTGGACTCCCATCTAATCGACCGCAGTTCGCCTCCTGGACCCGGTGGCTTAAAACTCACACCAGGTGCATGTGCGTGCGTGCCCAAGATACCAAGAGGAGAATGGAGGAGAAGGAATTGCGGCGTGGCCATCCCTTGTGGGGGGTGATTTCTTGCTTTCTGTTTCTCTGTCTTGCGAGCGCACAAGTCCTATGGCAAAAACCTTTCCAAAAAAAAAAAAAGAATTCTTACCCAGTCAGGTGGTAGGGAGGTAGAATTCCAGGGCCAGGAAAGTGATGCAGAGCCCTATATTGAGAAACAACAGCAACAAAACCCCAAAAAAACAAAACTAAAAATTATACCTTGGGATTCATTCCATGCCCACTTGTGAGGCACACAATTTTATAACAGAAATCACTGGGAAAGATGACTTTAAAAGCATATTTTCTTACATGCTACATTTCCATCAAGTATAGTGTATGGAAATCATTAAGTTCATTCATTTACCAGAATCTTATTTATTTGGTTTCAGTGATTTTCCAAGCTCAAAATAAAGGCGCCATTTGTTTTAAGGAAATGAAGATTCTCATTTTTAGAATTGTGAAAAATTAATGATTAGTTGGGGTATAACATTGGGGGTACTGCAGAATACCTGAATACCACTTTTTTTTTTGACATTTGAATGTACAGACCCTCAAAACCCTGCTGATACCCTTTCTTTTCTTTTCTTTTCTTTTCTTTTTTTTTTTTTTGGAGAGGTTTTCTGCTATAGGGAGTGTGCACTCACAGAAAAGCAGACAGAGACAGAAAGCAAGAAACCACCCCCTAGGGGGGATGGCCACGCTGCAATCCCTTCTCCTCCATTCTCCTCTCGGGATTTGGGCACACATGCACACACACCCGGCGTGAGTTTAAGCCATTGGGTCCGGGACTCGAACCACAGTCGACTACATGGGAGTCCAGCGACAAAGCCATTACGCTAACTGCTGGTCCCAATACCCTTTCTTTGAGAGATTTTTGCTATAGGGCATGTGTGCTTCCCGGAGAGACAGAAAGCGAGATATCACCCCCAGAGGGATTGCCATGCCACAGCCCCTTCTCCTCCATTCTCCCAGGATCTTGGGCATGCACACCATGCACCTGGCATTTGTTTTAAGCCATTGGGTCTGGGATTTGAACCACAGTCAACTACGTGGGAGACCAGTGACATAACCATTACACCATCTGCTGGTCTTGCTGATAACCATTTAACCTGTTTTTTAATAATCTGTCCTCAAATCAGGGTGGGAGAGGACTTTTGAAATCAAGTATTTGGAAGACTCTGCAGCAAACACTCTTTGGGAAACAGTGGTTTAAAAACTATCCTAATGCTCCTGCTCACCCAGCGTCTCTGCCACTCAAAGCTCCAGGCCAGGGAGAGCAGTACTGGCACCACCTGGGAGCTTGCTGGAAGCAGTGATCAGGCCCTGCCTCAGACCCAGCTGAGTCAGAATCAGCAGCTTAACACAGTGCTCAGGTGATGTCTGTGGGAATGGGAGTTTGTTAAACACTCCTTTACAGACTCCTGCCAAGTCGTCCTTGGAACAGAGTGTCTTTAGTAACCAGTGACTCACTATGGAACAATGCAACCTTTATTATCTTTAGGCAGCCTAAATATTAGCAAGGTCCTAGTAACCAAGATCAAATCTAACCACTTGAATTTTGTATTCATTGGCCTTGGCTTAAGCTTTCAGAACCAAGCCAATTCTTCACGAAGGCCCTTCCAACATGAGACCTTTTCTTTCCTTGATTTAAGCTTCTGGAGTTGTAACTAAATCCCCATTCCCCCAGCTCTTCTTGGTGTGACCTGGTTTGAGGTGTCTTTACCAACCTCTTCAGACTAAGTAATTTTAAAGGGTCCTTCCAACTTTAAAATTGTGAGTGATCCTTTACACCAGTTAGTAATTAGCAGTAGAGGGTAGAAGATATTAGAAACCCAGGAATTGCACTTTGTCTGCATTTAGGAAGAGAATTCGGAGGCACGAATGGATCATGAGTCATAATATCTTTAGGCCCATAAGATGACTTCTCATATTAAGTACTAACCACTGAGAGCATCAATTTGTTTTTCTTCTAGTTTTGAAATGGGTCAACTACTTAGCATTTCAGAAGTGACATGTACATAGAAATACAGAAAATAGCATTTTCTATTTCTTTACACATTTAAAAACGTATGGTATTTTAAGAGGAAAATCTCAAATCACACCTCAATTGATTTTCTTTTTCTCTATGCTTTCCAGGGATGTGTTGTACACATAAATATATATATATATTTTTAGAGGTTTTTGCTATAGGGTGCGTGTGCTCGCCAGACAGAGACAGAGAGACAGAAAGCGAGAAATCACCCCCCGGGGGAGGTGGTGGCCACGTCTCCATGTCGCAACCCCTTCTCCTCCATTCTCCTCTCCGGATCTTGGGCACGCATGCACACATGCCCAGCATGAGTTTTAAGCCACCGGGTTCAGGATGCGAACCGCGGTTGACTACTTGGGAGTCCAGCAACATAGCCATTACACTAACTGCTGGTCCCGTACACATAAATATTTAACAAAGAGAAATACTTAGTGTATTCAGCTGTATGGATTCTTTTCTTTACTTGGTAGACTCTGTTCTTTCATGTTACTCTATGGTTTTCCTAATTAGCATACTTAATTTCCTATCGGAGGACATTAGCTTCCCTAACTGGCTTCTAAAACAATATTTGCCATTTGTCTGTTGAGCTTTTAAAAAATGTTTCCTTAACATTTTGTTTCAGTAAATATTTTCTGTTGATACAAGAGAGCATGGAGTTTCTGTTGGTTTGTTTTGTGTCAGGATTAGTCTTACGTAAGAAAAGCTATAGCAGGAGTAGTCTGAATTTTTTTTTTTTTTCAATTTTTTGGTGGGGGGTGGGGAAATGGCCCATAGCACGTTCTTAAACTGGCTGCCCTTTTCATTAATTCTTCCAAGCTTTCTCCTCCCTCCCTTTCTCTGAGATGTTTAATTCTCAATGTCCTCCTCATTCTCCTCTTCCTCTCTTCTCTTCCTCCTCTGAGGGTTTTCCAAGCAATAGCTCCTTCTCCCACCTCTGCATTTAGCAATAAAGCTGTGTATATGTGGGAGAGAAGCTGCAAAGTAAGACAGATGGTTCTTTCATTACTAGGTTGTTTTGGATTAATTGAGCTGGATGTGTTATTTTTTCAAGGAGACTGAGGTGAAGCCTTTAGAAAACCAGTTGTGAATGGGAGTAATGTAATATGTGCTGTTGACTTTGTTTTTGGACTTTTTGCTTTGTTTTTGTATTGAATAATTTTATCATTCTGTAAAGCAGTTTTTAGGAGATGAGAAGGGAGTTTACTAAAATAGAATTTTTCATTGTTTTTAATTGTTCATTTTTTTTTTTTAATGGCTGTAAATTTTCCTTGAGTAGCTGAGACATTCTTCTAAGTATGCTATCTTTGTGTCTTCTTTTGGCAGTTGCAAGAAAAGAAGCAGCAGGACCCTCTGTCTTGGATCACTTCCACTAGACAGGCCCCAGCAGGTTAGCAGACAGCCTCTGGAGCCTTCAGCATTCTGGTCCCTCCTTGCCACATTCTTCACTTGGAGAAGCAGAGGGCCTTTGGAAAACAGCTTCTCCAAGGTGCAGGTAAGCAAAGGCAGCACTTCCATTGTCTCACAGTCCTCAGCTGTGCGTTTGAACACTTGAAATGCTCTTATTCACCATTTCTATTTCTGGCAGGTGGTGTGAAACTCCCCTTTCCTTCTCTGAATACAGCTGCTTGTTTCTCTCCTCCCAGTTCTGCAGGTGGCCAGAAGCTGATAAGAAGATTGTTAATATAAATGGAACCCATGACTCTTCAGCATAGCCTGAAATCCAGACAGAGAATTTTCAAATATTATTTTTGTTCTCAATCTGAAAGAGCCTTTTTTTTTTTGAGCTGTTCTAAGCCAAACAGAGGAGAGGAATAAGAACTTTGTGAAGTTAAACCTAAACATGACATACATCGTAGATATGGTTGAACTTCTGCTAACAAGCTGTTTAACCTTGGGGAAAGGCTTACCCTCCCTGGGTCTCATTTCCTCAATGGAATTATTTCTGGTTCCCTCTCTGTCTTTAAATGCAACAATTAATAACAACTTCATTAAAATACCTTAATGTAACTTGAGGCTTATTTTTTCTTAATATCTCTGTAATGCCTCGCACTAATTTCAGACACCAGCTTATAAATTGATTCTGACAAAGCTCTCGAGCTCAAATGTCCTCCAGGGATTAGCTATGTGCTTCATTTAGGAATCCATGTAGTCTTTCTGACTCATTAAGGTTCATCACAGAATGATACGTTTTTAAAAATTTATTTATTATTATTATTTTTTAACTTTGCTATAGGACTCATGTGCTCCCCAGACAGGGAGAGAGAGAGAGAGAGAAAGTGAGACAGCAAGCTACCAGGTCTGGGATTCAGACCTGGGTCGGTCATGTGGGAGTCCATTACCCCCACCACCACGCCACCTGCTGGCCCCAACAATGATTATTCTTCTAGCAAGTTTGTTACATTACAGTTCTGTTTGGAGATCTTTTTGTGAAGGACATTTTCTGACTGAGCTTAAAGCTTTAGTGTTCTGGTCATTTCTGACCTTCACCACAACCTTGGAATTCAGTCCTTGCGGATCTCTGAGCTCTTGCTTGTTCACATTGAGGTTATTTCCCCAGTACAGTCCTGATCTTAGGCTGGAGGAGGGGCTAGATCTCAGGTTTTTTTTTTTTTTTTTTCTTCCAGCAACATCTTAATTTAATAGAATCTGGGCTGTAAGCATCTTGGTGATTTGTGGAGCTGCCATCCCTGTCAATCTTTCCATTTTCTGGCATCAAGAAGATGGGAGTATTCTGAGAGTTCTTACTACATAATGATGATGAGCATGGGTTCTGGTGTGTACCTCAGTTCTAGTCCCAGCTCTGTGGCTAAGTGGGTCTTTGGGCAAGTTATACCTTCGCTGTGTGTTAGTGCCTTTATCTTTAGAATAGGGGTAGCAGAAGTACCATCCTTTTTTTTTTTTAAAGAATCATTTATTTAATTTTATATATTATTATTAGAGGCACGAATGGATCATGAGTCATAATATCTTTAGGCCCATAAGATGACTTCTCATATTAAGTACTAACCACTGAGAGCATCAATTTGTTTTTCTTCTAGTTTTGAAATGGGTCAACTACTTAGCATTTCAGAAGTGACATGTACATAGAAATACAGAAAATAGCATTTTCTATTTCTTTACACATTTAAAAACGTATGGTATTTTAAGAGGAAAATCTCAAATCACACCTCAATTGATTTTCTTTTTCTCTATGCTTTCCAGGGATGTGTTGTACACATAAATATATATATATATTTTTAGAGGTTTTTGCTATAGGGTGCGTGTGCTCGCCAGACAGAGACAGAGAGACAGAAAGCGAGAAATCACCCCCCGGGGGTGGTGGTGGCCACGTCGCCATGTCGCAACCCCTTCTCCTCCATTCTCCTCTCCGGATCTTGGGCACGCATGCACACATGCCCAGCATGAGTTTTAAGCCACCGGGTTCAGGATGCGAACCGCGGTTGACTACTTGGGAGTCCAGCAACATAGCCATTACACTAACTGCTGGTCCCGTACACATAAATATTTAACAAAGAGAAATACTTAGTGTATTCAGCTGTATGGATTCTTTTCTTTACTTGGTAGACTCTGTTCTTTCATGTTACTCTATGGTTTTCCTAATTAGCATACTTAATTTCCTATCGGAGGACATTAGCTTCCCTAACTGGCTTCTAAAACAATATTTGCCATTTGTCTGTTGAGCTTTTAAAAAATGTTTCCTTAACATTTTGTTTCAGTAAATATTTTCTGTTGATACAAGAGAGCATGGAGTTTCTGTTGGTTTGTTTTGTGTCAGGATTAGTCTTACGTAAGAAAAGCTATAGCAGGAGTAGTCTGAATTTTTTTTTTTTTTCAATTTTTTGGTGGGGGGTGGGGAAATGGCCCATAGCACGTTCTTAAACTGGCTGCCCTTTTCATTAATTCTTCCAAGCTTTCTCCTCCCTCCCTTTCTCTGAGATGTTTAATTCTCAATGTCCTCCTCATTCTCCTCTTCCTCTCTTCTCTTCCTCCTCTGAGGGTTTTCCAAGCAATAGCTCCTTCTCCCACCTCTGCATTTAGCAATAAAGCTGTGTATATGTGGGAGAGAAGCTGCAAAGTAAGACAGATGGTTCTTTCATTACTAGGTTGTTTTGGATTAATTGAGCTGGATGTGTTATTTTTTCAAGGAGACTGAGGTGAAGCCTTTAGAAAACCAGTTGTGAATGGGAGTAATGTAATATGTGCTGTTGACTTTGTTTTTGGACTTTTTGCTTTGTTTTTGTATTGAATAATTTTATCATTCTGTAAAGCAGTTTTTAGGAGATGAGAAGACAGTTTACTAAAATAGAATTTTTCATTGTTTTTAATTGTTCATTTTTTTTTTAATGGCTGTAAATTTTCCTTGAGTAGCTGAGACATTCTTCTAAGTATGCTATCTTTGTGTCTTCTTTTGGCAGTTGCAAGAAAAGAAGCAGCAGGACCCTCTGTCTTGGATCACTTCCACTAGACAGGCCCCAGCAGGTTAGCAGACAGCCTCTGGAGCCTTCAGCATTCTGGTCCCTCCTTGCCACATTCTTCACTTGGAGAAGCAGAGGGCCTTTGGAAAACAGCTTCTCCAAGGTGCAGGTAAGCAAAGGCAGCACTTCCATTGTCTCACAGTCCTCAGCTGTGCGTTTGAACACTTGAAATGCTCTTATTCACCATTTCTATTTCTGGCAGGTGGTGTGAAACTCCCCTTTCCTTCTCTGAATACAGCTGCTTGTTTCTCTCCTCCCAGTTCTGCAGGTGGCCAGAAGCTGATAAGAAGATTGTTAATATAAATGGAACCCATGACTCTTCAGCATAGCCTGAAATCCAGACAGAGAATTTTCAAATATTATTTTTGTTCTCAATCTGAAAGAGCCTTTTTTTTTTTGAGCTGTTCTAAGCCAAACAGAGGAGAGGAATAAGAACTTTGTGAAGTTAAACCTAAACATGACATACATCGTAGATATGGTTGAACTTCTGCTAACAAGCTGTTTAACCTTGGGGAAAGGCTTACCCTCCCTGGGTCTCATTTCCTCAATGGAATTATTTCTGGTTCCCTCTCTGTCTTTAAATGCAACAATTAATAACAACTTCATTAAAATACCTTAATGTAACTTGAGGCTTATTTTTTCTTAATATCTCTGTAATGCCTCGCACTAATTTCAGACACCAGCTTATAAATTGATTCTGACAAAGCTCTCGAGCTCAAATGTCCTCCAGGGATTAGCTATGTGCTTCATTTAGGAATCCATGTAGTCTTTCTGACTCATTAAGGTTCATCACAGAATGATACGTTTTTAAAAATTTATTTATTATTATTATTTTTTAACTTTGCTATAGGACTCATGTGCTCCCCAGACAGGGAGAGAGAGAGAGAGAGAAAGTGAGACAGCAAGCTACCAGGTCTGGGATTCAGACCTGGGTCGGTCATGTGGGAGTCCATTACCCCCACCACCACGCCACCTGCTGGCCCCAACAATGATTATTCTTCTAGCAAGTTTGTTACATTACAGTTCTGTTTGGAGATCTTTTTGTGAAGGACATTTTCTGACTGAGCTTAAAGCTTTAGTGTTCTGGTCATTTCTGACCTTCACCACAACCTTGGAATTCAGTCCATATTTTAGTCTCGACGTACTTAGCAAGTTTGTTCAAAATTATTGTTCTCATCTATTTATAGTGGCACTCATATAAATGCACAATTTCAAAGTCAGTATTTCATGTACTAAGAACATTAAAATTCTTTTTTAAAAGAATTATTTTATTGGGGCCAGCAGTTGACGTAATGGCTATGTCACTGGACTCCCATATAGTCGACCACAGTTCGAGTCCCAGACCCAGTGGCTTAAACTCATGCCGGGCACATGTGCATGCGTGACCAAGATGCTGAGAGGAGAATGGAGGAGAAGGAATTGCGCTGTGGCCATCCTCCTGGGAGGTGATTTCTTGCTTCCTCTCTCTGTCTCTCTCTGTCTTTCTGGCAAGCACATGTGCCCTGTAACAAAAACTTCTCCCAAAAAAAGGTTATTTTATTTAATTTTATATATTATTATTATTATTATTTTAAAAATTTGCTATAGGGCATGTGCACTCACCAGAGAAAGACTGGGAAAGAAAAAGAGGGAAAGTGAAAAAGAGAGCGGCCAGGTCTGGGATTTGAACCGTGGTAGACCCTGTGTGGATTCAGTGCCTCAACCACCGTGACTGCCCCAACAGTAATAACAGTCTTAAAGGGTGGCTCTGAAGAGTAAAAGAATTCTACTTCTGCAACATTAGTCCCCTTCTGTCACTAAGTGTTCCTAAGTGTTGACTTTGCTGCCTGGGGCAGTGTTTACTCACCTGCTGCCATTCTCTATCCTAGGGCTGACCAACATTCCAGGCTTCCTCTTTACCTTGTCAGACAGTGCTGAGTCACCATAGGATATTTGCATTTAAGCCTAAGGATTCCGTTGTAATAGCAGAATCCTTCTTAATGTCCCATTTGAATACAAATGGGTGTGTAAAATGAGACCTACTTGCCAACTCAGATTACTCCATAGAATTATTGGCTTTATTTATTGCTTTAAAATATAAATTTAAAATACTGATTACAGATTTTGGTTTTTTGTTTTTATTTTTACTTAGTCTCAGAGCAGTTTTCATAGGAAAAGTATAAAACAGTGTAATCTCTATAGACAGAAATAAGGATTAATTATAAGATCAGTTTTGCCAGTGAAAAACTACCTATTAAAATGTCTTTCTTTTAATATTTAGAAGCAGATAAATAAGGCTTCCTGTCTCAGATACTTTGAAATGTTAAAATGAATGAACAGAAGTAATAGCTAGCACAGGAATGGAAACTTAATATGAGGCTATTAGCACAATATCATGGGTTATTTGGAGTATTTACCGGAATGTTTTGAAGCTAGTTTTTTTAGTGAGTACTTAGTGTAGGACCAGCTAATACTTGACTAGTTTTTTTTGTTTTTTTTTTTTTTTTTGGAGAGGTTTCTGCTATAGGGCCCGTGCACTTGCCAGAAAGACAGAGAGAGACAGAGACACAGAAAGTGAGAATTCATCCCCCAGGGGAATGGCCACGCTGCAGTCTCTTCTATTCCATTCTCCTCTTGGGATCTTGGTCCTGCACACATGCCTGGTGTGACTTTAAGCCACTGGGTTCAGGACTCAAATCGTGGTCAGCTACATGGGAGTCCAGAGTCAAAGCCATTACACCAACTGCTGGTCCCAATACTTTACTAATTTTAAGTGAAGCATTTAAACAAGATTAGGAGAATTCTTACTGGATGCCTGATACTTTGCTAAGTGTTTTATATTAACTACTTGTAATAGCTGTATTAGGTAGTATCATTATTCCCTATTTTACAGCTGAAAAAACTGAGGTATAAAAAGATTAGGTAAGGCCAGCAGGTGGCATGCTGGTTAAGGCACTGGACTTCATGTGGCAGACCACAGTTCAAATCCCAGACCTGGAAGCTTGAGAATCGGCCAGGCACATGTGCATGTGTGCCTAAAACCCCGAGAGGAGGATAGTGGAGAAGGGGTTATAGAGTGGCAATCTCCCCTAAGGGGTGATTTCTCATTTATCCTCTCTCTCCCTCTCTCCTTCCTTCTCTGTCTCTCTTTCTCTGGTAAGCACATGGGCCTATGGCAAGAACCTTAAAAGAAAAGATTCCAGAGTCATACAACTATTCAGAGGAGAAGCTGAGACAGAAATAGATGGGAGAGTGAGTGAGAAATCACTCCTCAGGGTGGATGGCCACACTGCAACCCCTCTCCTCTATTCTCCTCTAGAGATTTTGGACACACGCACAAACACACACACAGACACACACACATGCATCTGGCATAATTTTCAAGCCACCAATTCCAAAACTGCACAGTTGGCCTTGTGGGATCCAGCGCCTTAACCTCCATGCCATCTGCTGACCCAGCTTTTGACAAGTTTTAAAATTTTCCAAATCCTGACTCTCTTCCCTATAGTAATTACAATGGTACTAAGACTTGATTCTGTCCAAATGCCCTCAACTCTTGAGTTTTTCCAGCTTCAAGATCTGCAGTTCTTGGATCCAAGTTGTAAACAGCAATAACTGGAAATGTTGTTGTAAATGTGTAGCTGGTGGTTCAGTTTGCACTTTGAGGTGAATCAGTAGGACATGCAGAATACAATGTGTGTCCTGGAGGTGTAGCGTCAAAAGAGGAGTCCTCCGTATTTCCTCTCTGAAATGCCAGCCCTAGTAGTTAAGGGAGACACATCCCACATGGCCAACTGTGAGATTCAAATACCTGACCTGGCAGCTTGAAAAACATGCCAGGTGCATGTGCACGTCTGCTCAAAATCCTGACAGGTTGAGGGAATGGAGAAGAGATTGTGATGGGACCATGCCCCGTGGGGATGCTTTCTCTTTCTGTCTCTCTGTCTCTCTCTCTGGTGAGAGGGATATCTGCCCTCTAGAAAGTTTTTTAAAAAATGCCAGTCATGGGGCCAGTAGGTGGTATGGTGGTTCCATTCTGGACTCTCAATGCCTGACTGTGGTTCAAGTCTCAGACTCAGTGGCTTGATACTGATGCCAGGTGCGTTTTTGTGTGCGTTGAAGATCTTGAGAGGAGAATGGAGGAGAAGGGATTGTGATGTGGCCATCCCCTTGGGGGTGATTTCTCACTTTCCCTCTCTTTGTCTCTGTCTCTTTCTCTCTCTCCAGTGAGCACACGCACCCTTAGAGGCAAAGACCTCTAAGACAGAAAAAAAAAATACCAGTCATATCATAATGGTACTGGTATCAGATAGAAGGATAAGACTGAAGATAAGACATAAGAAGAATAATATCCACAGAATTTACCAAGAAGCCACAACATTCTCTAGAATGGTGAGGGAAATTTTCCTTGAAGTCACTTGTTTTCAAAGAGAGTCTGACTAGTTTCTTTAGATAAAATTCTGTTGATTGGAAATTTGGATAGATTAAATCCAAAAGATTAAAAATACATAGTATGGGGGCTGGCAGAAGGCATGGTGGTTATAGTGTTGTACTCCCCGATGGTTACCCATGGTTCGAGTCCTGAATCTGGTGGCTTGCTTTCTCACTTTCCCTCTCTCCCTGTCTCTCTCTGTTCAAATTAAAATAAATAAATAAAATACGTCTTTTAAAAAAGAAAGAAAAGAAAAGCCAGATTGCATGCTATAGGTATGTATAATAATTGGATGTAAATAAATCATAAAGAAATACATAGTGTGGAGCTTAGAATGAACCTTCACATCCTCAAAAACTGTTTTCTGTGAAGCCCTGATCCTCTCAGTGGGATTTCCTTTTCCTCTGACTATCCCTAGCAGTGCTTCCTAATCAGCACATCTCCTGGAGATCTTCCTAAAATGCAGATCCTGAGTTAACAGATCAAAAGGATAGAGCTGAGATTCTGCAGTTCTGCCAGCTTCCCCGTTCATGTCAACACAGCTGGTACATCGGTCACACTTTGAGTTGCAGGGGAGGGGCTCTAAATTATTTTGCTTTACTTCTCATAACAGACAGTCCAAATATTTTGAAATAGTATAACATAGCTCTCTTACCAGACTGTGTTCATTCCCCCAAAGCAGGGTTCTTATGCATTATGAGTGCTCCGTATTAATGGGTAAGAGGTTTGTACCTTGGTCAGTGGTCTGTATTATTTAGCAGAGTCAGTAATTTGAATATTAAAGAGAGTGGCTTTTTTGTTTTGCCTGAGAGATTGAAGTAAATATGTTATTCAAATGTAGGCACCAGTGCAATATAAAGTTCTTATATAAAGTTTAACATATTTCTTTTATGACCCATGAAGACATATACTTACCCAAAAAGTTATACTTGAATGTTCAATGCACCTTTATCTATAATAACCAAAAATTATGAAGAAATAAATTTTTTAGTTTCTTTTAAAATTTCTTTCATGGGGAAACCAGCAGTTGGCGTAATGGCTATGTCGCTGGACTCCCACGTAGTCGACCGCGGTTCACGTCCCAGACCTGGTGGCTTAAAACTCATGCCAGGCGCGCGTGCGTGCGTGCCCAAGATCCCGAGAGGAGAATGGAGGAGAAGGGATTGCGGCGTGACCATCCCCCCTGGGGGGTGATTTCTTGCTTTCTTTCTCTTTGTCTCTCTCTGTCTCTCTGGCGAGCACTCATGCCTTATAGCAAAAATCTCTCTTTAAAAAAAAATTCTTTCATGAGCAAGAGAGAGACAGAGACAGCACCCTAACAGGGTCTTGATGTTGTGATCCATCCCAGCCTCAGCTGGCCCCAGAGCATAGACACACATGTTCCTGGTGTACTTAGGGAGGCCTCTCAGCAAAAACCTAAAACCTCCCCATGTGGGTTTTAGCCTTGCAGAGTTTCATTTTCTCTGCTGAATCACCTTCCAGCCCCTTGAGAAATCAAGTGTTTACAGTCTGGTGAATTGATAAACAAATAGTTAAATAACGATATAGCTATACAACGGGATACTACGTAATTTAAAAAAAAAGAATGACTCTGGTACAAGCAACAACATGGTCAATTTTCTAAAAAGTCTTATGCTAAATAAACATAGCCAGAAATAAAATAAATACTGTATGATTCCATTTACATGAAAAAAAAATTTTTTTTTGGAAAGGATTTTGTTATAGGGCGCGTGCGCTTGCCAGAAAGAGAGACAGAAAGAGAAAAAAAACACCCCGTGGGGGGATGGCTACATCGCAATCCCTTCTCCTCCATTCTCCTCTCGGGATCTTGGGCACACATGCACACGTGCCCTAGGGGAGTTTAAGCTACCAGGTGACTACATGGGAGTCCAGCAACATAGCCATTATGCCAACTGCCGGTCCCCATTTACGTGAAATTTTAGAGAAAGCAAAACTGTAGAGATACAAGATCAGGTTGCTGGGGACCAGAAAGTGGGGGATTGGAATACACTCCAAAGAGGAACAGAGGCACTTTTGAGGTTGATGGACAGGGTTAGCTTGTTTACTTTGGAGGTTGTTAGGTGATTGTATACATTTTGCAAAACTCATCAAATGATACATTTTAAAGTGTAGTGAATATTGTTACATAAAAGTTCATCTCAAAGCTATTTTTAAAAATAATTATTTAATTTAAAAAATTATTATTAAAAGTATTACTTTTTAAATTTGCTACCAGGCATGTGTGCTTACCAGAGAGAGAGAGAGAGAGTGAGAAAGGAAGTTTGTTGACTCGAACCACAGTCAACCATGTGGGAATCCAGTACCTTAACCACCATGCCACCTGCAGTCCCCTCAAATTTACTTTTAAAAATGAGCCACAGTCGTTACCTGTTAACAATTCATATACTATTTTGAGGCTTATATCTTATCAGAAGGATGTTAATATAAGGAAACAAGATAAAATTTCTATGCTAAGATAAGAAATTGATCCCAGGGAAAAAATATGAATAAGCAGTAGAACCCTGAGAAGTTCCTTTAAAAGCTTCCTTGTGTGTTTGCAATTGATCTGAGTTTAAAGGAAGAGCTCTTGAAAACAGGAACTGTAGTTCATTTATTTTTAGCACCCAGTATAGTTGCTATTAGCCGAATTATTTTAGTGAGCCTAGCTGGCTATTAAAAACCAAAATTCAGCTGAGAAGTAATTTCCTTTTTATATATTTTGCAATGAACACAGCCATTTTTGGGGCAGGATTTTGGTCATCTGCTTTGGCACTGAGGTGAGAACTTAGCTTTAATTAAGTGAAAAGATCTTTAATTAAGTGAGAAGATCTTGCCAGACAACATATGGCAAAAGCACTGGCTTTCTTGAGAAACTGAAAGAAAAGGATGTGGGGAGGGGAGTGGCCAACTGCATATCATTATATTAGCAGAAATGGGGGAAGGGAGGAAAAGTTCATTATACACGTTCCTCTTATGACATGCAGCAAGAAAATAGTCATGTGTTTAGAAATCTACCAGAACTCATATAGCTGGTCCAATTTGTCAAAACTACACAAATCAATTTTTTCGGAGGGGGGGTATAAATCAAATTATAACTTTTATTAATTTGCTCAGTAATGTCAAAGGTGGTTTTTATTCTATAATCCATTTCGAATAGCAGTAGCTCATCATTTCAGATTTAAATTTAGTTTTTCTAGGTGTAATTTTGCATATTGTTTAATTCTGTATGTGCTATTCTTTAATTACGGCCTACTAAGAATTTTCAGAATTTTCATTTCTTAAGATTGACCTCTTTCATTGTGAGATGAACATTTTTTCATTTATATTTCTAAATAAGTGCATTTCAATAAATGAAAACATTTCATGTGTATCATCTTGTTTTATTTTTAAAAGGTATTATTAGCTGAGTATATTATGTTCACACTGTGAGTTATAAAAGACAGTAATTATAGTTTTACATTATGTACTGGTTAGAAGTGTGGGGTTTGAAATCAGATCTGAGTTTGAATTCTAGCCACTGCTGTGGGTCTTAAACATCTCTGGCATGAGGGTGATCATACTCCTGACTTCTTTAGTATGTGGAAAGCAAAACAACAAGACAGCATGGTGCTGTGCTGGGCATTTAGGATGTGTTTAATAAGCCATGTTATTACCTTCATGCTCATCATTACCAGAGGGTGGAGGTCCTTGGTTGTAAATGAGGCTACTCCCACACAGTTGGATATCCCTTTAGTAATAAGGACCATACTCAAGGTCAGTAAATGAATTGAAGAGGACGGAGGCCTTTGCATCTGGCAATATGGGGTTCTATGTGACTCCATTAATGTCACAGCCAGATTTAAGAGATGTAGGTGTAGACGACCAATGGGGCTGGACTGAAAAGTCTAGACGTTAAATGCCTTGCTAGAGTTGGGTCTGCTGTTCTCGGTTTGTTCACATGAGCATGTGATTGCCAAGAATATTCACAAACAAAACAATAAATCCAAAGAGGAAGGAAGTTGATGTATAAGCTGTTGGACACTTTTAGACTGTCTGGAGTGTGTGTCAGTGTGAGCTGAGGATCTGCAGACCTGCATGGAGGAGGAGGAAGGCCACTCTGGGGACTGAGTGGACTCAGATGTTAGCAGAGCTGTGTACATGGGCACCTGCTGAAGGTGAAAACTGTGGCTAAAATCTAGCCAGAGCTGAGATAGTAGTTACGAGGCCCTCCTAGGGCTGTTTTGGAGTTAACAGGGGTGTTCTTTTAAAATTTTCACAAAGAGAGACCAGCAGTTAGCATAATGGCTATGTCGCTGGACTCCCATGTAGTTGACCGTGGTTCGAGTCCCAGACCTGGTGGCTTAAACTCACGCCGGGCGTGTGTGTATGCGTGCCCAAGAACCCGAGAGGAGAATGGAGGAGAAGGGATTGCGGCGTGGCCATCCCCCCTGGGGGGTGATTTCTCGCTTTCTGTCTCTCTGTCTCTCTCTGTCTGTCTGGCGAGCGCACGCGCTCTATAGCAAAAAAACCTCTCCAAAAAAAAAAAAAGAGTAGAATTTTCACAAAGATGATATCGAGTGTTGTTATTGAACAGCATTGTGCTGAGTGAGAGATGTAGTAGCAGAAAGAGTAGGACATCTGTCAGTGAGGAGTGGGGAGCATCGGATATCTTGTCACAGAGCTGAACAAAATTAGACATTTGCTGTAGAGCTTCTGGGGTAGCTGGGAGAAGAATACAGACAGTGAAACACTGGTATAATTTAAGGTCCCAGCAGCAGGAACCCAGAGGTCCAAGGTCAGCGTGGGATCCACAGGAACCTGTTTAAACTGTTGAGCTGCTTGTCAAGGGCTCCTAAGGCTCCCTTCCCTGAGGCTGAGATCATTCCTGGGGCTTGGGAAGGGTGGGCCTGCAGCTGGGGATCAGGAAGCACCTGCATCCAGGTAGAGAGGAAGCTGAGGACAGAGAAGCCAGGCAGGCTGGGTCTGCACATGCTTGGCATCTGGAAAAGAGAATGCTAAGGTTATTGTTTATTCATCGGAGATGTATGGTATTGATTGAGATACCCATAAAGTTTTTGTACTTGGTGAGTAGAACAATGGTTCAGAAGTATTGCTGAACATGCTTTTCTTAGCTGCTTGGATAAAAAGCTCCCTTCAGTTTAAGAAAACATTAGGAGACTCTAGAAACAAAGATCTGTCTTTCCAGTGTCGTTCCATAGAGCTGTTTTGCTTTTATGAACAGTGGACGTATGGTTAGGAGGAGCAAGGTCAAGAAGAACAGGATGGGGCATAATAGGGTTTTATTTCAGTAGTGTTGGTATCAAAAAACCTATAAATGTTCTCTCCATTTTTCCAGTTGGTAGAATTTTTTTTCTTTATTTTTTTAGAGAGAATTTTGCTATAGGGCACATGTGCTCACCAGAAAGACAGAAAGAGACAGAAAGTGAGAAATCACCCCCAAGGGGGTATGGCCACGCCACAATCCCCTCTCCTCCATTTCCCTCTCGGGATCTTGGGCACACACGCACACATGCCTGGCATGAGTGTAAGCCACTGGGTCTGGGACTTGAACTGCTGTCAACTACATGGGAGTCCAGCAACATAGCCATTACACTAATTGCTGGTCCCCTGCTAGAATTGTTTACTGCGTAAGGGGCTTGTGGTATTGACACATGAGAAAAATGTTCTGTAATGTTGAGTTTGTTATCAAATATTGTATCTGTGCTCATTTGCTAAAGTTCATATCCAGGGAAGGCCAGTCTAATGCATGGGATCAGGCACTTTTTGAATGGATCTGATAGATACAGATTTGGATTCTGGCTTTCTCCTTGTCAGCTCAGGAAAAGGATTGCTTCTGTCAAAGCTTCAGTTTCCTGTAAAGTAGGAATTGTAAGCTTATGAGTTCCCTCACAGGGGTTGTTAGGATGGCATGAAATGATACACCAGAAACATTTAAAACATGTGTTGGTACCTGCTAAACACTCATCATCTTTTTATTTCCTAATAAAACTAAATTTATTCAATATCTCAGTAACATTTTTGATTATAAGTATTGAACAATATAAAAAGTACAAAACAGACTTGTAGATTTCTAATACATTAATACAAAGTGCATGACTACATACAGTACATCCTACAGGCAAAGAGTTGGAAGTGGGAAAAGACTGTTATCGAATTCTGGTAAAAAATAAATATGGAAGTAGATCCATATTATAGTATATCCTACCACTGATACTTAAGCCAAAATGTATTAAAAGAAAAAAAAAGTCAAAAGAACTCAGGAGGATGAGAATGGCTAGACTCCTGTGATAAACCTCTAAGGCCATGGGAGAGCCGACCTAGCTCACTGTGGAGTCTGTGCAGATTGTGACTTGTTGCATGGAGTTTCTCTCCAAAAGGAAGAAGTATAAAATGTTAAGAGTAAGAACTATGGAACCATAAGGTGTCCATGAAAAAGGACTCACTCCTATAGAACCATAGGGTGTCCATGAAAAAGGGCTCACTCCTTACTGTTATACTATCCAATTTTTTCAAAAGAGATTTTTGCTATAGGGCGTGGGCACTCACTGGAGACACAGAGAGAGATGGTGAGACAGGAGGTGAGAAATCACCCCCCAAGGGGGAGGGCCATGGCACAATCCCTTCACCTTCATTGTTGTATCGGATTTTGGGCACATACGCACACATGTGCAGTGTGAGTTTGAAGGCACAGAGTTCAGGACCAGATTACAGTTGACCACATGGGAGTCCAGCATTTTAACCACTATGCCTCCTGCTGGCCCTACTATCCAATTTTAAAAATCCAGTTTTAAAAATAATCAGAGTTCTGTATTATAAGGCAAACAAATGTTCCTTCTTGTTTATATGCAGTCTGAACTTGTGATTATTTTTGTAAAATTACAGAAAAAGGGTAGTGAGATTACTTTGGTTTGGGTTCAAGTGAGAGGCTGTTCAGAACTGAAGAGCTCAGGGGCTGGCAGGTGGCATGGTGATTAGGGATGCTGGGCTTCCACATGACTGATCACGGTTTGAGTCCCAGACCTGACGATTTGCTTCCTCACTTTGTCTCCTTCTCCTTCTCCATCTCTGGTCAAATTAAAATAAATAAATAAATAAAATTAAAGGGAAAAAATGGTTTAATTAAAAAAGAAGAGAGTGGAAGAGCTCAGTATTTAGAATATCTCAATGTTCAGAAAACCTTCCTAAAAGAACCCAAACCAAGGCCAACCCACGTAGCATCCATACACCTCTTTTGTTTTAGTACATTTTACTTTAAATGTAGAATGAAAAAAAAAATAACCAGAAACCCTAGTAGGTTGAGTCAGACACCCATTCTGCACAGATTAAACTTTCACAAAGGTCAAGTGACATAATCCAGAAGTAAAGCTGAATTGTGCAGATTCTCAATGAAGTCACCACACAACTCGAGTCACAAAAAAATGTCAATTATTTACACACACAGCAAACTCTGTAAGAATTGTGTCTCCAGAAGCATTAACCTTTGTTTCGTGCCATCCTGAAGACTTGCGTAATTTGTTTTCCAGACAGTTTAACATTTTTACTAGAGTGTGCTCCCCACCATGCGGTAGTACTCGGGTGAATTCTGCAGGACTTGACCTCTCCTATCTTGCCCTTTCCCCAAGAGGAGCTTTGATGCTGCTTAGATGTTTTACAGAAATTAAAATCTTTTATCAGACATTAATATGAAGGGAGGTAAGACAGAATGCAACATACACAGTCAAGTTACTGCTCTGTTGTAGAAAGTATTTTCTCCTTTAAGGCATTCATACCAGAAACTCTGTCTTGCTTGAACGATCAGTAGTACAGGTCTGAATCATCAGAACCTTGGAAAGACCATAATATTTCAAAATTATTCATAACTACCTCTAGGGGCAAGTCCCTGTTACTGAGTTATGACACATTTGTTATCATGAGGGAAGACAAGGGTAGCCAGCCATCCTAAAAATGCCCCAACCACTGCTTCTCAACAGAGGAACTAAGACTATGTACAGTTTATCATACAAGTCCCGTCTCTGTTCCCTGGACTTTCCCCTGTATCATTCATTATTAGATGGGGATTTAAAGAAAAAAAGAAAAAGACTTAAAGAGCGCTTTACAGCAACATTCAGCTTTCCTATGGCATAGTCAGCATCTTAGATATTCTACACCTCTTTATTTATTTATTTAAAGTAAGCTAGACACTGGCTTCAGTGTTTGTGGGACTACAGGGGGAAAGAATTCATTTCAGACTAGTGTAGATACTGTTTTTGGGAGAAGAGCAGGTATCCAATTTAAAAATAGGAGGGTCAGTTGCTGCTTTGTGGTCTTTTCAGAATTTAAATCATTGCATCCACCCCAGTCACCACTCCTGATGGAAATGGGCAGAAGATCCGGGCCCTGCTCTTTGGGCTTCTCTGAGTGGCTTTCTTGTGGCTGCAGCAAGGTTTGAATAGAAGTATGTAGATGAGGACGTCCCCAAAGCAGCCTTGATAGATAATCCCGCAGCATATTTCTGCCTTTGCCAGTACATTAGATCTAAAAAGGGGAAAAAACCTAGTGTTCTGTTGGAGCCAGAAGCCCTCTCTGTATCTGTGCCATCATTTGACCGGTGACTGGAACAAGGCAACTGAGCTGGGGAGGCACTTGAGGTGGTGCTGTAAACACCAGAATCACGATGTCTAAATTCCTTCTGCACTTTACTGACCTGGTTGCTCTTTATCCTGTTTCCAGATAGAGTTTCCACTTTCTTTGGTTTCCATATAGTCTTCAGACTGGGGTTTGCCCATGCATCTACTACACAATTCCAGTTATTTTTATTATTATTATTATTATTATTATTATTCTGCTGGCAACTGCTTCCATCTTTTCACAAGCATTGTGATGTCTCCTGAATGGGTTTCATGCATCCCAGAACAGCTCTGGGAGTCCCTTACACAGGGTTTACTGTCAGTGAACGGAGGACTTCACTCTGCAAACACAGCAGCTCTCCATTCTTTGGCACATCTTCAACCTGTGACAAGCAAACATCTTTTCTTCTGGACAGCAGTCTTTCAACAGCAGTCATACCATGTGCAAGAGCTTTCCTGAGGTGCAGAGTGCATGTCAGGCCAAGTTCTCCTCCCAGCACGCCCTCCTCCTCAACCACCTTGTCTAGCTCTCTTAGTGATTCTAATCAACCATTGTTCATTGGGCATTTGCTATGTGCTAGGCATTTAAGGGAAGAAAATGAATACAAAGCATCTAGTTATGGGATCTGTAATTATATTTAATAGCGATCTATTTAGCATCTTCTGTGTGACAGGTGTTGTTAGAAGTGCTGGAAATAAAATGATGGAGAAGACAGATAGTACCTGTTCTCATGGTGCTTACAATCTCGTTGGGATCACTACTATAACATCTGTTGTAGTGTGTTTCAATTCCATCGTTTTCTGCCCTCCATGATCTGCCACATATCCTGTAGCAGTGATTCTCAAATTCTGTGTGCATCAGGAATCCAACTGGAGGATGCTTCTTTAGATACACATTTCTGAGTCTCAAAGTTTAGGAATGTGATGGTGACAAATCTTTCCAACTGGCCCTGGACACTGCCCTAGAGTCACCACTCCTTCACCAGTGTCTGAAGTTACCCCTACCAGACTCTGGGTGCCAACAAAATACCATAAAGAAGTTTTAGGTCAGGGAACCAGCAGTTAGCGTAATGGCTATGTCGCTGGACTCCCACGTAGTCGACTGCGGTTCGCGTCTCAGACCCAGTGGCTTAAATCTCACACTGGGTGCATGTGCATGCGTGCCGAAGATCCCGAGAGGAGAATGGAAGAGAAGGGATTGCGGCGTGACCATCCCCCCTGGGGGGTGATTTCTCGCTTTCTGTCTCTATGTCTCTCTCTGTCTGGCGAGCTTATGCGCCCTATAGCAAAAAAAAACCTCTCCCCCCCCCAAAAAAAAACAAGTTTTAGGTCAGAATGATCTCCTTTGGATTCCCCTCATGCCTTTATCTTGAGAGACAGGATGACACCAAAAATAGAATGCTGAGAAAGAAAAAAGTCTATTTCTGTCTCCCTTAAACTATGTGACCTGAGCGAGACAACTCAATCTCAGGAACCTTCAGTTTCCTCATTGAGCAAGAGGATAATACCTGCACATCCATTTAACAAGTTTGAGTCTTTTTTTTTTTGGAGAGTTTTTTTTTTTTTTTTTTTTTTTTTGTTTTAGTGGACTGGGGC
>NW_006203415.1:390891-455201 GCF_000334495.1 Tupaia belangeri chinensis | reverse complement strand
GCAATCCCTTCTCCTTCATTCTCCTCTCAGGATCTTGGACACGCACGCACACACTCCCGGCGTGAGTTTTAAGCCACCAGGTCCGGGACATGAACTGCGGTCGACTATGTGGGAGTCCAGCGACATAGCCATTACGCTAACTGCTGGTTCCCTATTTTGAGTCTCAAGAGAAGTGGTGAACATATGCTTTTTATGAACTTCAGTGCTCCACACAACTAAAGAGAGGGAAAAAATGTTGCCAAGATTGAGCTTAATTTGGTGTGTGCAGATTTTTCATAGATTGGGTTACATATTATACATGAGTCCTGCTCGTCATCTTTGCCTTTTGTCCACATTTGAGATGAATAATTGTCATGCAACTTAAAGTTTGTAAAGGATATTTTAGGGTCTCTGGTTTTAGGAGCATCTGCAGCTGAAAAACTGGTTTCTATTATGTTTAGTATCCAGATCTTGAAACTTCATTTTTTTTTTTTTTTTTTTTTTACATTAGAGGTAAGTCAAAGGGCTCTCTATCTTTTTAAAGCAGTACTCTTTGTTAAATTCTTTTTTTTTTGGAGAGGTTTTTGCTCTACGGCGCGTGCGCTCACCAGACAGAGAGAGACGGAGAGACAAAAAGCAGGAAATAACCCCTCAGGGGGGATGGCCATGCCGCAATCCCTTCTTCATTCTCCTCTCGGGATCTTGGGCACGCACGCACACGCGCCTGGTGTGAGTTTTAAGCCACCGGGTCCGGGACGCAAACTGCGATCAACTACATGGAAGTCCAGCGACATAGCCATTACACTAACTGCTGGTTCCCAAGTTTTTTATTAAATTATATTATTAAGAGAGAGTTTAAGCCACCGGGTCTGGGACTTGAACCACGGTCGACTATGTGGAAGTCCAGCGATATAGCCATTATGCTAACTGCTGGCCCCTCTTTGTTAAATTCTTAATAGTTTTCCTTTGAGTGTTTTGATTGCTCAAAGCAACATGGTCATTTTATTTACAGAATTATGATAAGAAAACTTTCTTTGTAGAAGCTTTTTCCTGTGAGTAAGCAGAGAATCCATAGGTGTTTCTCACAAGGATATCCTGGTTGGCTCCAGTTGACTTTGCAACCTGAATATCAAAAACTTTGAATTGACAAGCCTGTGGTGTGGTAGTTAAGGTGACTGGATTCCACAGGCTGACCGCACAGCTTGAGTTCTAGATCCAGTGCTTGAGAAACATGGCAGAAACCTCTGTGTGTGCCAAAATCCTAAGAGGAGAACTGAGTAGGAGGGATTGCAGTGTAGCCATCCCTTGGGGTATGCTTTGACATGTTTTTTCTCTTTCTCTCTCTGTTCCTGGCTAGTGCACGTGTCCTGTGACAAATTTAAAAAAAAAAAAAAATAAAAAAAGCTTTGAATTGCCCATGAAATACAAGAGAAGTGGCTAAACTTCCTAAACTTTTTTAGGTAGTCTATGAACCTATCTTAAGAATGGGTTTATTTTTTTGAAGAAAAAAGTATGTGCTCTTACATGTCATTGTTTTTGAAGAAACTACATATTATTGAATAAAAAGAACAAAACAAGAGAAATCTTACCTCTGTGCTCTATAAAATAATATGTGAATGGCCCAGAGTTTGTTTTAGGGGATAGATAAGAGGGTCTCGACTCTTACGATAGCTTAGCATGATTATGGCATTTGTTATGATGACCCTGCATTACCAAGAAAAGCTTAAATTATATTTAGTAAGTTGTACTTATGAAAGCAAGGGAATTATTTGTTTTCCAATTTCTATTTGAACTTATTTGCCCTTAAGAGGTAGGCGCATTACTTTATTTGGAAATGTGTCCTATTAGCTCACACCTTCTATACTGCATTGCTCTGAGTGAGGTGAATGATTTGGATAGAAGGGAGCAGAATGGAATATACAAGTGTTCAGATAAACCAGAAACTCAGAAGGAGAGGCAGGGCTATAGTACACCTGTTTAAAGTCCATGCGTTGAAGTAGAAGACCTGTTATGGATCTCTATGTATTAGATCTGTCTTTTACATTACATATAAAAGTGGGAATTTTTTGTCTGAAGTAAAAGGGGGAACTAAACAAATGTCTTAGAGGCTTAAAAATATATTCTATGAAGATTTTCTTTTTTTTTTTTTTTTTGAGAGGCTTTTGCTATAGGGCGCGTGCGCTCGCCAGACAGACAGAGAGAGACATAGAGACAGAAAGCAAGAAATCACCCCCCAGGGGGGATGGTCACGCTGCAATCCCTTCTCCTCCATTCTCCTCTCAGGATCTTGGGCACACACGCACATGTGCCCGGTGTGAGTTTTAAGCCACCGGGTCCGGGACGTGAACCGTGGTCGACTACGTGGGAGTCCAGCAACATAGCCATTACGCTAACTGCTGGTTCCCAAGATTTTCTTCCATTTACATTATAGAGAGGGTTTTGTTCAATTTACTGTCCGTAAAGGTGCAGTGAGTGACACTGGCTGTGTAATACAAAAACCGAACAATAGTCACCTGCATATAATTGTGCTGTGATGTTTAAAAGTCAAATAGGCGCATCTAAAAGTGTATAAAGTTTGCGAATGTGGAAGTACTTCTTGGTAGGTTTTTATTTTTCCTATTTTTCAAAATTAAAAAAAAAAAGGTCTTACAAAAAATATATACTGTATAGGGCCAGTCAGAGGTACGTAAGGCAACTGGATCCCACATGGCCAACTGTGTGGTTCAAGTCGCTGACCAAGCAACTTGAAAAGCATGCTAGGCATGTGTTCCTGTGTATCCGAAATTCCAAGAGGAGGGAGAGATGGAAATTGCAGTTTAACCATGCCTTATGGGGGATATTTGCTCTCTTCTCACCCCACCTTGTCTATCTCTCCAGTAAGTGCACATACCCTCTGGCAAATTAAAAAGAAATGAAATGCTTATTCACATATTAAAGCATATATTTGTATTTATTTAATTATTTCATGAGATTTAGAAGATAAGTACTCTCAGCAGTCACAGGTCTCTATCGTCCCTCAGAGACCCACAGGTCTCTATCTGTCTGTCACACAGGCATGTGCCTTCCAGGTAAGGCGAACCTTGGTAACCAAACCCTGACCTTTCCTATGGCTTCCAGTATTACAGAGCATTGAATCATGCAGCAGGGTCAAGGCACATCTTGGTTTGCTATTGAAAGGGAGGAAATCGTTATTCTCCAGTGTTTTGAAAAAGTTTCAGATATGGAATAGTGTGTAAAATTTTGTTTTGAAGGAATTTTTTTCTTGCTTGCTTAACATAAGAAAGAAGTGGGAAAGCCCTTTGTTTTATTTTTTTTAAAGAATCATTTTATTTTTAATTATTTTATTATTTATTATCATTATTTATTTATTATTTTAATTATTTATTTATTTACTTATTTATTTTAATTTGACCAGAGAGAGACAGAGTGAGAGAGAGAGAAAGAGAGAGGGAAAGTGATAAAGCAAGTCACCAAGTCCGGGACTTAAACCATGGCTGGCCACATGGGAGTCCAGTGCCCTTGACCACTGCACCACCTGCTGGCCCAGCCATTTGCTTTAAAACTGTGGAGCTGTTGATTGGTCTCAACAAGCATGGTGTTTTTTGATTCACTGATAGAAGAAGAAACAAAAAAGTTCTCTTTCCACATGTGTAGTGGGTATTTCTAAAATACAGACCTACATAATTTTCTATTCTTCCCTCTGTATGTGTTTCTCAGTGATACTTGCATTTGAGCCATTATGGAAATCCATGTCTATAAAAATCTTACCTTTTCTCTGGACCTCACTTCTGTGTTTCAGGTGGGCCAGCCATGAAAGGGTACCTTGTGGCCATTTTCCTGAGTGCTGTCTTCCTCTATTATGTGCTGCACTGTATACTATGGGGAACAAACGTCTATTGGTAAGTTTCAATTTGCTATTATTAATTTATTTCTAATAATTAATTTAATTTATTATTATTATTATTATTGTTTTAATTTGATGAGAGAGAGAGAGAAGGAGAAAGTGAGAAAGCAAGATGCCAGGTCTGAGACTCAAATTGTGGTCAGACATGTGGGAGTCCAGCTCCTTAACTACCATGCTGCCTACCAACCCCTTATTTTGCTATTTAAAAATAGCTTGTGGCAGGAGGCATAATAATTAAGGTCCTGGACTTCCACGTGGCTCACTGTAGTTTGAGTCCTGGACCCAGTGGCTTGAAACATGCTGGGCATGTGCATGCATACCCAAAATCCCAAGAAGAAAATGGAGAAGAGATTGCAGTGTGGCCATCCATTCCAGGGGGTGATTTCTTGCTTTCTGTCTCTCTGGCAAGCTCACATGCCTCATAGCAAAAATCTCTCAAGAAAAAGCTCCCAAACTAGTCTTTCAGACACAAATTATATTAAAGGGACTGACTTAAAAAAAATCATTGTAGTTAGTTGAATTCTTCTACCGTTCTATTATAAACTGAGGTTTTACTGTTCTAGAAACCTATGCCTTCTACCTCTAAAATCTTGAAAACCAATAATCAACCCCTTCTTTATATTATTTTCCAGTAAAGTGGTGATATTTTCCATCTTTGGGATAAAATGTTATTTGTATAATAGTTCATCTTTGTGAGTAAATGGAATGATTTTTAAACTCAGTGTGATATTTGACGTTTAGAGCCTAAAATGCTTAGGTAAGGGCTTAAAAAATTTTTTTAAGTGATTTTTGCTATAGGGTGTGTGTGCTCGCCAGAGTGACAGAGTGACAGAAGGTGAGAAATCACCCTCTCGGGGAATGCTACACCATAGTTTCTTGTCCTCCATTCTCCTCACGGGATTTTGGATAGGCACACACATGTGCCTTATGTAATTTTCAAGGCACCAGGTTCAGGACTTGAACCACTTGGTTGGCCAAGTGGGAGTCCAGCGCCTTACCACTGTGCCACCTGCTGGCCCCAAATAAAGGATATTATGAGCAGCCTGTAACCTGGTGGTTAATGCAGCTATATCAAATATGGCTGATCTCTAGGTTATAGTCCAGGCCTGGTGGCTTGAGAAACATGTTGAGTGCATGTACATGTGTGCCCAAAATCTCAAAAGGAAGAGAAGATGGGAGAGAAGGGATTGCAACATGACCATGGCCCATGGGAGTACTTTCTCACTTTCCTTCTTGCTCTCTGTCTTTCTCTGGGAAGCATATGCATCTTCTAGCAAAATTGAAAAAAAAATAAAAATTAAAAGGGAATCAATGCTTCTCTCTTTAATTTAACCACTGGTCGAATGAAAAATAATCATAATGTTTTTCATGAGAGGAAGGCAACTTGCCATTGGAAAAACAACAAAACAAAATACAACAAAACCTAGTGCCAGGTATTTCAGGCTGTTGGCCTATGTAGTGAGCTAGAAAGGTCTGAAGCCTGATTATACACCAAATGGGGCTTACACCCCACAGCTTTATCCCTCCATCTCTGCCACATCCTGTCTCTGTCTCATACTTACTAGTGGGAGACCAAAACATAAGAGAAAGCAGAAAGCCTACTGGAACGCTGCTTATCTACAAATCCTGTTGTTGGTCACAGGGAAAATGACAAGATAATAGAAGGATCTCTGAGTTCACCACAGTCTTTTGTCTTCAGGATTTGAGGAGTGCGTACATTACTCCTAAGCTAACACTTTACTGCAGTCACAGAAATACTGTGGGACATTACCCCAGTGGGTGCACATGCAGTCAGCTTGCTTCCTTAACACTGTTCAAGGCACGTAACTGAGAGAGAGTAGTAGAAAGCCCCCTCCCCCCCAACACCCAATGGGCATGGTCACCCCATACTACCCTTTTCTCCGTTTCTCCATCCTGTCAGGATTTGGGGCACATGTGTACACAAACCCGGTGTGTTTTTTTAAGCTGAAGGGGCTGGGACTCCAACTGTGGTTGGCCTTGTGGGTTTTGGCTACCTTAACTACTAGGCTACAGGGAAGGCCCTGGCTGGTGTTTACAAAGACAATTATCTGGCAGCTCTGAAACCTAGTGGTTGAGGGAACTGGATCCCACATGGCCAACCAGGGTTTGAGTTTTCACTTGTGGGGCTTGAGAAACATGTTGAGTGTGTGTGCACGTATAGCCAAATCTCAACAGGATGGAGAAATGGAGGGAAAAGGATTTGTACACCTATTGTGGGGTACCTTTCTCTTCTTTCTCTCTCTCTCTATTTGGCAAGCACACATATTTGCCCTCTGATAATTAAAAAAGAATAAAAACTACCCAAAGTTTGACTTCATAATATCCTAAAACAGTTTGATTCTTGTGTCTTAAAGACCTAATAAGTTAAATATCTCACTCCTCATTTTGTCCTCTGAATATAATTCAGCTTTATAGCCAGATGTGGTGGTCTCCTATATATTTTTTTTACATATAAATCAAGGAATCCTTGTCATTTGTGGTATTCACAAAATAAATTTCCCTGATGAAAACTTTTCTTGCCTCATAGTTCAGAAACCTGTCAGTTCTAATTTGGGTTTTGTCAAAAGAAAAAAAATTGAAAATAGTATTTATCCATGAAGGTTTGGATGCTTTCCTTCAGTTTGAATCTTGTGATTATAGGAGAAATAAATTCGTTTTCTCTTTATATTACTTCTTCATATAATTGATAATTATTAATAGGTTCTTGTTTGTCTGTTTTTTGAGAGTTTTTTTTCTATGGAGTGGGCACTCATGAGAAAGAGAGAGATGAGAGACAGAGAGACGGAAAGTGAGAAATCCCCCCCAAGGGGGGATGGCCACACTGCAGTTTTTTCTCTTCCATTCTCCTCTTGGGATCTTGAGCATGTAAGCACACATGCCTGGCATGAGTTTAAGCCACCAGGTTCGGGACTTGAACCTCAGTCAACTTTATGGGAGTCCAGCGACATAGCCTTTACGCTAACTGCTGGTCCCAGTAGGTTCTTGTATTAAGCAGTTTCTTTTTTCCTGGCTAAGTCTGGACCCACCCTCCCCCCGCCCCCTTTCTCCAACTTCATTTTTTTGCTGCTGTTGTGCTCTGTCATGTTTCACAATACCCCTTTAAATTGTGGAGACAAGTCCTCCATTCAGGAGACACACAGGGGCCTAATCCATGCCAAGAATAGAAGAAAGTTAGATACAACTAAAAATACTCTAATCTGGGGCTGGCAGGTGGAGAGGTGGTTAGGGCACTGAACTCCCATACAGCTGACCACAGATCAAGTCCCAGACCTGGCAGCTTGTTTCTTTCACTTTCCTTGTCTCTCTCGGGTCAAATTTTTAAAAGAGGGTAGAGTGTGATTTCAGTCCTCAGAGTCCCCATGCAAGGGTCTAAGGAGCCTGCTCAGACTGGGTGTTTCTGCAGTGTTTGCTGCTGATTGTCCCCGTATGTGACTGGAGAACCTAGATAACTGCGAATATGTGGAGTGAGTTTGATTTCTCAGGCTCTCAGGGGCTTCTCAGAAATGAGGCTAGTTGTTTTCGCCACGTGCTAAACCTAGCTCTTTTCTGAGGGTCCTTTCAATCACTTCCAGGTACTCAGTCACCTCAGCCTTTTCCATAGCCCCCTTGCCTTAATCTGGAAGCATGTATAGGACTTGGAGAACGGGGGTCAAACCTCAGGGGCTTTTGGGAGGACTTTCCATTCCCTTCCAGAAGGCTCTTGGGGTGGCGCTGAGGGGGTTCCAGGACCTTTGTTTCCCTCAGAATGGGCCTGATTCTTGTCTCTGACTGACACTATTTTTGTCTCATAGGGTACCACCTCTGGAAATGCAACAAAGAAATAAGATCCAGTCTTGTTTATCAAAGCCAGCTTTTGCCTCGCTCCTGAGGTAAAAATACACAAAACACTGTGGCATACAAAATGTTAAAAATTTGTTTGTAATCACTTTCCACACTTGTTTATCTTTTTTCATACAAGTCTTAGCAATATAAAGTGGACCCCCAAGACTCAAGGAAGAGCTTGAATATCCTGCCTCTTTTTGGGCTTTTAGTCAGAGCTCTGCATATATTTTTTAAGAAAAGCATTGAAGAACTCAATCAAACCAGTATTCTTTCCATACAGGTGAGATTAGAGAGGTCTATTTGTGTCTGATCATAAAAAAGTGAATTGTTCTTTAGGGTTTTACCCGCCTCACCCATCATTCCCATGTTATTTTTCACCCTTATTGTATGGTTTCTTCCCCCTTTCCTGTTGGTTAAACTTTATGACTAGAAAATTTCCATGACTTTTGCCAACTTTTAATGAACTCCGTCGACTATTATCATGACTAACCTACATAGAATGCAAATAATGATTGTTCACCGTGGTTGTCAGGACGTGCAGAGAATTCTCTGTACTATCCACAAATGTTATTTTTCTGCATTCCTTGACTTTGACATATTCCTGGTCCAAATGTTTTTAGATAACAAGATATACATGCCAGTCTAGTCTAGGCATGTTCAAATATATAAAACAAGATGTTCAGCATTGTTTTCTATGAAGCATGAAGAATTCATATTTTATTTTCTTCCTGTTTTCTTTGTTTATATCACAGTACCTCTCCATTACTGGTCCGTAGCCATGTAGGGCTCCAGATCCCTTTTAAAAATCAGTCAACTTTCTGGAAAATGCCAAACATGAAAACCTGTTTAGCATGTGATTACAGGTGCACCACGGTTGGTTGTCGTCTACCCATCATGAGTATCTGTCCAACTGGGACCCCTGCGAAACTAGAAGAGTGTTATGAAACTTTCTTGACCATGACTCACAGTGAGAAATACATTTTGCTTTGGAACCTAGTACACACACGTTTTGACAACAAGGAAATACCTTTTATTCTCACTACTTCAGATACTCCGTGCTGTGTTCTTTTCATAAATATGCTGTGATGATGATGACTCACAAAATCAATTTTATGAGCCACATGTGGCTTGTAGACCGCAGATTAAGATGCTAGTCTACAACCAAAGTATTCTGTGACCATGGTGAACAAAGGTGATTTCTTTCTGGGAAAAGCTGGAAGGGTTAAAGTATTTATGCACTGCTCAGCCGCAATAAGCAAGAAGTAGATGAGCATTGGGCATGTGAACAGTTTTCTCTGAGGGTGCCTTGGAGCACGCATAAGGCCACTTTCTCAGAACTAGAAGAAAACAGTAGCAATCAGGAAAAGCTCTGTTCCCAAACCTGGAGCCGTTATTTGCAGTGTAAGGAAGATACCTTTTTTCAAGTTATGCTTAGGTGTGGATTTCAGTTTTGTCGTATATGGGTTAGTGATCTCAGACAAATTACTTCACTTCTCATAGCTTCAGTTTGTTCATCTATATTGATTAATAGGTATTACCTATCTTTCTGGCTATTATAGGAGTAACAGTCTCAGAAATGTAATATAAACTATAAATTATAATGTAATATAATGCTATGAAATACAGTAATTATTACAGGTAAGTCTGATACTTATTGAGCCCCTGCTATGTGTGAGACATGGCACCAAACAGTTATTTCATTTAGAAATAAAATGTGGGCCCAGCAGATGGTATAATGGTTATGTCACTGGACTCCCATGCAGTTGACCATGGTTCGAGTCCTGGACCTGGAGACTTAAACTCATGCCAGGTGCGTGTGTGTGTGCGCGCACACCCAAGATCCAGAAAGGAGAATGGGAGAGAGGGGATTGAGGCATGGCCATCCCTCTTGGGTGGTGGGGGGAGGCTGATTTCTCGCTTTCTGTCTCTCTGTAGCTCTGGTGAGTATACGTACCCTATAGCAAAATTCTCTCTTAAAAAAATAAAAAGAAATTGAATGTAATTCTTAAAGCACTAGGTCTGAAAGTAAACATTAATCGTTAATTTCCATCATCGTCACTTGAAACAGCTCCAAAGAATACAGACCTTCATTGGTCTCTAGATTGGCAATTATCTCTGGTTCAATTTTCTGAGGAGGATTCAGAATCTCTTAAGCATTTTTTCAAGCTTAAGAGTGATCTGATGTTTCCTCTCTTCAAGGCAGATCCTGTCCTTGGGGATCAACACTAATATTGAAGTAACCTTTCAAGGTTGTTTGGATCCCTGAGGCTATGTTACTGTTACAGTTGAAGCTAGGACCTGCACAGTATCTTAAGCAGGGTGAGCTGGTCTCTCACCTCATTTCCTCTGCCTGAATGTGATGTGAGTTCGTAATTCAGTTCTGAAGATATTAAGCTCCTGTGACTTGTCCAAGTTTAGTGGCTCCTGCGTGACAAAGCCATGGTAAAACGAAAGCTATTTCGCCCTTTCTCTGTTGTTCCAATTTTTGTAACATTTTTTTTTTATTTACTTTTTGTTGTGCTATAGGGTGCATGCGCTCGCCAGAAAGACAGAGAGAGACAGAGAGATAGAAAGTGAGAAATCACCCCCCAGGGGGATGTCCATGCCACAATCGCAATCCCTTCTCCTCCACTTTCCTCTCGGGATCTTGGGCACGCACACACACGTGCCCGGCGTGAGTTTAAGCCACCGGGCCTGGGACTTGAACCACGGTAGGCTACATGGGAGTTCAGCGACATAGCCATTACACTAACTGCTGGTCCCTTCATTTCCAATTTCTCACAGCCCTGTGAAACCCCAGTGTTATTCTGACCTCCACCTGAAGTTTTTGGGCTAAGGAAGTAGAAAGCTGGCATGGCAGGCAAGGTGACACCATGCGTGGGTATTGTGGTAAGGATCAGCTAGGTTTGTCCCACAGCATGAGAGTAGCATCCAGTCCTTTTTGGGGGGTAAAAGTGTCATTTTTTTAAAAAGGAGAGGGTCATACCCTATTGCAATTCTCTTGCCTCTGTCTCCCAAGGTGATGGGACCAAAGTATATGCCATCATATCTGACTCTTTTGGACAGGGTCTTGCTGTGTTGCCCAGGCAAACCTCAAGCTCTCAATCCTTGCTCCTCAGCCTTCCAAGGAGCTGGGATGACAGGCACACACCGCACACTTTCAAATGCAGGCCTCCATGTAGCCCCCGCCATTGGAGCAGCAGTGTCTTACAGTGTGCACCTCTGCAGCTGAGCTGAAAACAGCACTCTAATGATGAGTTTTAGGACCCTTTCTCTTTAATAATTGAAAACACCTTTTTTTTTCTTTACTTCATTATCGTCCCATAAAGAATTGGTTTGGATTCGAAGTTCATTCAGTCATCTATTAAACATGAGTTGCTTGCTTCCCCTGAGTCAGACACTGAAAGTGAGAAAAAAAACAGAGGCTAAAGAAAAAAAAAGAAAAGAAAAAACAGAGGCTGTTTTTACCTTCATCAAAGTTTCCCTCTTGTGGGATATGACTGGGTATCTTCAGGGCAGGACAGGCAATGAGAACACAAAGGCCCTTAGTTTTTGTACTTGAGTAAATTTTAATTTAAAGACTTCAGGAAAGAGTTGAATTCTAGCTTCATCTAACTTGTAATATATTCTTGTTTCCATAGTTGATGCAACTTCGTACACATGGTACCACTAAATTTAGGAACGGCTTAGCACCAATTACCTTATTAATTTCTTTATTCTTCTTTTTTTAGAGGTTTTTGCTGTAGGGCGCGTGCGCTCGCCAGACAGAGAGACAGAGAGATAGAAAGCGAGAAATCACCCCCCAGGGGGGATGGCCACGCCACAATCCCTCCTCCTCCATTCTCCTCTCGGGTTCTTGGGCATGCACGCACACGCGCCCGGCATGAGTTTTAAGTCACCGGGGTCTGGGACTTGAACCACGGTTGACTATGTGGGAGTCCAGCGACATAGCCATTACGCTAACTGCTGGTCCCCTTAATTTCTTTATTCTTGTAAATGGTTATCATTTTATCACCTTTTGCTCACCTTCTGGTCTATAAAATAATTTTTTGGTCTGTAACATAATTTTGGTTCCAGTACCTGAAAAGTGTTTCCGTTCTGGTTGTGTAGTTCCATTGCATACCCCATTCAGTATATATATATATATATACTCATATATATATAAATATATATCATATATATATATATATACTTTTTTTTTTTTAAAAAGGAGATTTTTGCTATAGGGTATGTGTGCTCGCTGGAGAGACAAAGACAGACAGAAAGCAAGAATCACTCCCCCAGGAGGGATGACCATGCCACAATCCCTTCTCCTCCAGTCTCTTCTCAGGATCTTGGGCACACATGCACATGTGCCCAGAGTGAGTTTTAAGCCACCAGGTCTGGGACTTGAACTGTGGTTGAGTACATGGGAGTCCAGTGACATAACCATTACACCATCTGCTGGTCCCTCAATGTCATATTTAATACTATTAAAAGCTATTCAAAATTTTTCAAAATAATCGTTGCTATATATATAGTCAGTATAACAATAGGAATTGTATGTTACAGTCATTTTCAGTTGTGATGTGAAAGCCTATAAATGCAGCGGGCATTGGCAAACTCATTCTTTATGCTTTCCTTCTAGGTTTCATCCCTTTCACCCTTTTCTGTGTACAGGTGATTTTAAAAAGCTTGCTTCCTTGTATGGTAGCGATAAGTTTGATTTGCCCTATGGGGTAAGAACATCAGGTCAGTAGTAATCTTCTTACGCTTTTCTGTTAAATTTGAACAGTGTTTGATAAGAACCCCATGTAATATAATTTTAAGGTCTTTTAAATTTTCTGCTCTCTAGTGATTCCGAGGGAGATGATTTGGGGATGGGGTAAAGGGAATTAAATTTTAAAATATAAACCCCCATTCCTTTTGAGGTGGTATAGAACCAAAGAATAAAGAAGGTAGATTTTTGCTGTTGATGAGAAATTGATTTTTATTTTTGTTCTGCCATTATGTCATTCATGCCTTCTTTATTCCAATTTGGAATGATCAGAATTAACCTGAGGGCTAACTACTTCCCTGCCTCCCCATTTTTCTTTTTTGCCTGTGAGTTTTATTTGGTTTATTTCATCAATAAGTTTTAGCTTTTTGATTGTTTAAATTAATCAATGGATATTTTATTAAGTTTTTTATTAAATTATATTATTAAGAGAGAGATTTGTACTTTTTTTTTTTTTTTTTTTTTTTTTGAGAGATTTTCACTGTAGGGCGTGTGCGCTTGCCAGACAGACAGAGAGAGACATAGAGACAGAAAGCAAGAAATCACCCCCCATGGGGGATGGTCACGCCGCAATCCCTTCTCCTCCATTCTCCTCTCGGGATCTCGGGCACGCATGCACACGCGCCCGGCGTGAGTTTTAAGCCACCGGGTCCGGGACGTGAACCGCAGTCGACTACGTGGGAGTCCAGCGACATAGCCATTACGCTAACTGCTGGTTCCCAAGATTTGTTCTTTTTGTACAAACATTTTATTTACTTTTCTTTTTAATTTTCAGATTAACTTCATATTTTATATGAAGTTCCCACCATGATGTATACTATATATATATTTTTTTTTTTTTAAACAGAAAACTTTACATTATTTTGTCTGTTAAGTGTTTCTTCCATTTGCCCCTCCTACCCAATCCCCTCCCTTACAGTCTCTGGTATCTACACTTATCTTCTCTACTATAATATCTTCAGATCTTTCCATTTCTTTCATAAAGTACAGATACTCGGTATATATTGAGTGGGGATATACAGTGTATATCTTTAAAAGTCTGGCTCACTTCACTCAACATTAAGTCTTCTATATTCATCCACTTTGAATCAAATGATAAGGTCTCCTTGTTTCTTATAGCTGAGCAATATTTCATAGTATATATGTGCCACAGTTTTTCAACCCAGTTACCAGTTTTTGGACACTTGGGTGGCTCTATGTTTTGTTTAATTATGAATAATGCTGCAATAAACACGGATGTGCAAGTATCTTTCCACCTGAGTGTTTTCCTATCCTTTGGGTAAATACCAAAGTTATCTTCTAACAATAAAACATCTTTTCTTCTGCTTGTTGATAATTGATTGGCCTTATATAGCTTTGAGTTCTAGACTTTTGAAAAGATCTTAAAACCCACCAAGTGACAGAACTGCGGTTTCATGAGTTAGATTTTGCTTATTCAACTGTTTGGGTTTTCATGTTTTTATTTATTTATTTTTGTACTTTAAAAATATTTTACAATGGATTCGATCATTTAATTGGTTTAGATTTCTTATTGATTTCTACTCTAATATCAGTTTCAGAATCATCTGATATTGCTAATTTCTAGATAACTTTAAAAAATTTATTTCTGAGGGCAAGGGGAAATAATCTTGACATGGCATCACCTTGCCATGATCCTCCCCGAAGCCTTCCAGCTGGCCAGGAATATGGGCACAGCCTTGGGCACTCTCTTTGTGTTAGGTCGACCTGGGATCTGAACCACAGTCCTCCTCACATGGCTGTAGCATCACACAGTGGTGTCTTACTGCCAGAGTCACTGCAACTGGGCCTGAGTTACTCTTTTGTAATCATTTTTAGATTATGCATCTTATTTTTTTCAGGTTTTTTATAAAGTGTACCTAGAGCATTTTCCCACTTTGCATTTACCTCTTGAGGAGGACTGACAAATTGTAGTTCTACCATTGGATTTTTACAGAATAAACCTAATGTGGCCACATCATTTGAAATATGTTGTGGAGGAGGGAACAAGGTAGCTTATTATTACTTAAGAAGTCATGATTATCATTTAATTCATGATACTCTATTTGTTTTCTAGCGGAATATTTTCGACTCGCTCTTTCAAAACTGCAGAGTTGTGACCTCTTCGATGAGTTTGACAAGTGAGTTTATTTTCATACATCTGTCTGATTTTAGCTTTAGCTAAGTTAATTCAAAATGTGTAGCCCAAGTGATGTAAAATGTATTTACTCATGGAAAATTCTACAGCATTTAGGCGTAACTGAAACTTCTGGTAGTTGCTTCTGTGATGCTTGCAATAAACAAACTGCAAAATTAGTTTAGAAGCTGCGTAATTGGTTAGCTTATATGTTTCCAGTGTCTTGAAGATGAGCAGTTCTGGTCCCAAGTCAGGACATTTTATACCACTTTCATCTTTTCCAAGTTGTTGTTTCTTGAGAATTAACTTCATATCCCCTGTTAATCAGTTCACAGCCTCCCTTCAGGGGCTGTGTCCCAAATCTAGCCATACAGATTCCACACCACTTGTGTGGAGTCTGTTTCATTGACTGAAAGAGGGGTGAATATTGGATTTTGGAAGTGGTTCTCTTCATTTCATTCAGAATTATATTTGAATTACAGTTTGCTTGGGTACACACACATTAACTGACTCCAAAGATAATTTAGCTTTTAGAAAATTTTGTTGTCAAGTTAACCCCAAGGAAATTGAATTGCCAAAAGTAGAGTTCTTGGCAGGTAGGCATAGTTTACAAATGTAGACTTATTCCACCACGTTTTAAGCTACCCCTTAGAATTTGGCCAATGGGTCAGTGTGATTAAATGGGTAGTCATCCACAGATGTCTGCTCTCCATTAAAAAAGGCAAATGGCAGAATTTTCTCCCTTGCCCATGAGAACAGAAGTGCTGATTTTTGGGTGCAGAACGTAGAAACAGTGGACGGAAGTGTGAAAATAGATACAGTTTACAGAAAGGAGCCAGGGAAGCAGTGTCAGAGTTTGCCTGGATTTAATCTCATTGTTATCTGTTGGGAATCCAGATTATTGAAGTATGGATTATGTATGCGTTGGTTCATTTCAGCTTGTCATAATTTATAATCTAAAACTATGCCATCAATCTAGTCCGTTTGAATTTTGATTACATATCAATAGTGATGATATTATTTCTGACAATTTTATATCGCCCTCCTTTGTAGATTATTATTTTGTGCAGACCTTTAGAACGCATGATTACATCATGTCTCTAACTTGGTAAATGGAGAAGCTGAGGTTAGGCAACATATAGTTTGCTAGAGCTGATAACTGCCGGAGCTAGGATGTGAAGCTAGATAGTTCTAACGCCAGTGCCTGGTTGTCCGAGTTACAGGCAGTGGTGTCTGGTCCTTAAATATTTGCCGCAAGTATCTGCAAATATTTATAAAGATTGCTAGCCCTTTGAATGTGAGCCACTGTCTGGATTCTTGATGGTATGTGACTAGAAGTTTTACTCTTGCTAGTTTTTAATCTTAAACTAAACTGTGCATAATTTAGTTGATTTCATAGCCCTTTCCTTGACAACTGTTCCTCCTTTTGATCCGGCTCTTTCCTCTCTTCTTGCTGACTTAGTTTTCCTATTTCCTGCCAGTTTCCCCCTTGGTCACTGAGTGTGCCCCCACTCCCATCATCAGCCTATGTCCATTTTTGAGCTGATCTACTGGGAGTGGGTGGTGAGGAAGGACTGGAAGTTGTGCTGACCGCACAGCAGTCCTTTAGTCTGAAGCTGTCAAGAGTCTGAAGTGGAGGACATGTATACTCAGAGAACCTTTACCTCCAGAGCGAATGGCAGATAACTCCACAGGATCCTCGCAGAATGACTGCAGGGCTGCAGTTTCCCAACGTCACAGGTGCTCTTTCAGCACTACTGAATTGCTTGTTTGACTTGTAAAAATTTATTCCCTAGAGACTTCAGACAATATTTTAAAAGTAGATAAGAATACGGGACCAGCAGTTAGCGTAATGGCTATGTCACTGGACTCCCATGTAGTTGACCGTGGTTTGAGTCCCAAACCTGGTGGCTTAAACTCACCCTGGGTGCATGTGCGTGCGTGCCCAAGATCCCAAGAGTAGAATGGAGGAGAAGGGATTGCAGCGTGGCCATCCCTCCTTGCTTTCTGTCTCTCTGTCTCTCTCTGTCTGTCTGGTAAGTGCACATGCCCTATAGCAAAAACCTCTCCAAAAAAAAAAATAGATAAGAATATATTTATGACTTCATTTCCTATTTGTTTAGCACTTTTTTATGATAGAGTATGTATGTGCACACACATGTGCAAGAGAAGGGGGATGTACCCTTAACAGAGTCTTGCCATGCCATGATCCCCCCTTTTTCAGCCCTGTAGTTCCTCAGGACCTTGGGTACTTGTGTGAAACTGGCCTGTTTCCAGGCCGACCTGCGTATCCATACCCACAGTCAGTCACGTGGCCTCTAGCACTGCAGTCCGGTTCACCAGTCTGCACCATGTGGCAGGGCCTGCATTGCACTTAATTTTTTTGGAGGTGTTCTACATTACATGTAATATATTTTACATGTATTTTAAGTAAGTCTCTCTATATTTGGCAGATGTGCACTGTACAACACAAGAGAGAAAAACAAGCTGGGCTCTGGCTCTGCCTGAGTAATATGTTTTATTTCTTTTCTTTTTTCTTTTTATTCCATGGTCAGAGGGCATGTGTGCTTGCCAGAAAGACAGTTTTATACACACACACACATATATATTATCAGTCTGAGTTATATATATATATATATATATATATATATATAGAGTGTGTGTGTGTGTGTGAGAGAGGGAGAGAGAGACCCCTCCCATGGGGCACGGTCATGCCACAGTGTGTCCCCCTCCATTTTCCCGTCCTGTTGGGATGTGGGGCATGCAGGCACACATGCCTAGCTTGATTGTTAAGCCGCTGGGGCTGGTATTAAACCATGAGAGATCTGATTCTCTTTACTACTAGGCTGTGGGACTGGCCCTACATTTTCTATAAACTCCAGAGAGGTAGAATTTTCTAAACTGCCTTAACGCTCCCTCTGAGTCAGCCTTGTTTGTGACCGTTTGTCTTTTTGGCTTAGGGGAAAGTGCCAAATCTTAGAAAATACATACTTGAGAACAAGCTTTGTTTCTCTGGCAGAGAATGTAGACCGGTGTTGGGGAGGGCGTCCTCCCTGCTCTCCTGGCCTGCGAGCTGGGAGCTGGCCCCACACGTCTGAGAAGAAAGGCTTGTGGGTGTGGGCTGGCTGGCTTGTTGTGGGTCAGTAGGTCAGAGAGGAGGGCTGAGGTGAAGAGTTGGGAGCAGCCCTTTTAGGGTCCCCTCCTCCTCTTTCTGCCCTCTCCATGGATACTTACGTAGCCACGGGCCTTGCTCTCTGCTCTTCCCTCCCTGCTTATGCTCTACAAGATGCTTGCCATATTTTCGAGACAGCAGCTAAGCACAAATATTTTCCCCACCTTCAGTTCTCCCTTATCCTCTTCATCCTTTGCAGAAAGGCTCACACATTTTGTTGTCGTTTAAAATGTGAATGCTTTAAGAGTCAACCAGATACAAGTTCTAGTTTTGTTCAGATCTCTTGTACAGCAAGCATAATGCCCTAGGTTAGAGTAGATTCCGCCGTGAACAGGGAAACTCAAAATATCAGTTGTGTTTACAAGACAGAGGTTTTTCTCTTTCTTACAGTTTTTGTGTAAATGAAGTTTGCAGGTTAGCGTTCCCGAGTGGCCCCGTGGTTCTGTGACCTCTGTTCTGCCTGTGCCTGTCCCTTAGTACATGGCTTCCCTCTCATGTTCCAATAGGATGATTGGAGTCCATCAGCCACATCGTCATTCCTGCCATTGGGGAGAAGGAAAGGGCAAAGGGCATGCGCCCCCCCCCTCCCCAACACACACTTTGTTTAAGAACATCTCCCAGGAATCACTTATAACACTTCATTATACTCAGTGATGAGCTGGAGCCAGTTGGTGCCACCCTGTGGGAGCCACATCTCTTCCCAACTCTATCTTCAGTGCCATGAGGTAGAAGCTACATTTTTCAGCCTATTGTCCAGCAAGGTGTGGCCTCATGATGGCTTAATCCTATCCAGTGAGATTTGATCCGTGGTTGCTAGTAAATTTTAATAACCTGTTCCTGAAGGAGGGGGAGGGACAGGCCCTGGTTTGTGGGGTTTGCTAGTTCCATGGTTTAAATACTCTGGCTATGGGGCCAGCGAATGACATAGTGATTAAGGTGCTGGACTCCCACATGGCCCACTACAGTTCGAGTCCCAGACCCGGTGGCTTGAAAATCACACTGGGCACATGGGCATGCATGCCCAAAATCCTGAGAGGAGAATGGAGGAGAAGGGATTGTGGCCATTCCCTGTGGGGGGTGATTTCTTTTTCTGTGTCTCTCTCTGCCTCTCTAGTGAGTACATGTGCCCTATAGCAAAAATCTCTCTCTTAAAAATATATAAATTATATATTCCACCACTACTCAATTCAATCTCCCGCCTCAATGGCCTTTATTCCAGGTGACTGTCTATCTTTGAAAACAATGAGGTCTCAGGACCAGCAGATAGCGTAATGATTATGTCGCTAGACTCGCACATAGTTGACTGCGGTTTGCGTCCCAGACCCAGTGGCTTAAAACCGATGTCGGCCACGAGTGCGTGCTTATCCAAGATCCTGAGAGGAGAATGGAGGAGAAGGGATGGTGGTGTGGTCATCCCCCTTGGGCATGATTTCTTGCTTTCTGTCTCTCTCTCTCTCCAGTGGGTGCACACGCCCTATAACAAAAATTTCTCTTCAAAAAAGAAAGAAAACAGTGAATTCTCTCTTAAGGGACAAAGGAAACGTAATTATTGAGGGACTAGTAGTCTTTATCAGAGGTCTCCATGTTTTCCATGGTCCCCATCTATTTCTGTAGCTGATCATTTCCAGATTGTGGAGTCAAGTATGTAACTGCTCTATAACAACCAAGCGCAGTGCGTCTTCTCTGTACACTGTCACTGTTGACCTCTCGTGGACTGAGGTTCCTCTCTTCACCCTCCAGAGCACAGCAAACTCATATTTAGCAAACCTCATTTTACTTAAGACAGAGGATAATTAAGGGAATTGTATCACCCAAAAAAGAATTTTAAAATATAGTCCTGTTCCAAGGCCCACCCCTCCTGCTGCCTGTGTAACTCTGTAGTATCATCCTGACCCTGGTCCTAGGCCTGTTGCTTTTTCCTCAATGGGAGTATATCCTCCCACAGCCCCGAGCAGCAGAAACCCTGAATCACAGTCTCTCTGGTCCCACAGGCAAACTCCCTACCCGCAACCTCCTACATTGCATTGTGAAAGAATGCCAAATTTTATGAAGAATGCTTCAGCCCTGCAGCAGAGGTGGTTACACAGTAACTCAACATGAATGTCTTCCCTAAGGGAAGTACCTGCGTCCAGCCAGTTCCCAGCTCAGTGGAGGGGATATATCGAAGTTGCCTGTTTGCTCACTCAAGCATAATTCATTATGTTGACATCAGCAGAGCTGGGTTAGATTGGCTACCAGCCAGGGCCAGAGCATGCCTTTGGAAAACTAAAAACAACTCTGAAGGAATTAGACACTAGCAGGGCACAGTGTATTTATTAAAAAGAGTCCTACATCTGGAAGGGTTATCAATGTCTGTGTCCTTACTCCGAACATCCTGCATGGTTTCCTTACGTTGCAGCATGCGCAGCCAGGAGGAAAACTTGAGGGTGAGGGGTAGTTGTGATTCTGTTCATCAACAAAGTGAGTCGTGTGTGGTACACATGCAGAGAGCGGCCACTACCTGTTCCCTAGCAGCTCCTGTGGTCAGATGTTGGGCAAAGATATAGAAACCATAGTATGCACAGCAGAGGAAATGGTCATATGTCACAGAAAATAACAGCATTCAAGATCTCAGTGATTTGTATTTCTTGAAAAGGCAAGTTGAGATCAGACAGGTCAGGTCACTAGGCCAGGGTCCCAGAGGTATGAAGTGGTGGAGCCAGAACTGGTAGCCAGGTCTACGATTTAAACAGAGCAGGCATCTGTTATCTCCTGTGGGGCATAGATAAGTGGGTTCAGCTTTGTAAGTTTGTGTTCCAACTTGTAGAGTGGGCCGCTTGTGGCAGGCAGATGGTGAACTGCATGACTCCACGGGCTGTCAGTTCCTACACACGGTTATCTGTGTGGCTCTCCCCGAAGCAGGGCTGTGCACACTCTACATATCCGTGTGCAGTGACTCTGGCTGTAGGGCTGAATTAGTGCTCCGTAGTCTCAGGGCTCCTGGATAGCTTTTCCGAGGCGCTGCATTCCTCTGAATTGCAAGAAGACTGCAGCTGCTTTAATTTTTTGTCATTAACATCAGTGTCTAAGCAGAAAGAAAGGGGAGGGTGAAAGGAAAGTGTTCTACTCACACTATTCTTTTTCCAGGGGCAGAATCTTCCACAAGCAGCTAACTGACATTCTTAACATCATATTGCCCAGGAATGGGTGACCTGGCTACCCCTGCACCAACCACTGGCAGAGGGAAGGAACTCAGCACTGTGAGCTCACGAAAGCAGGGCTGTGCTAGCAAGGCATGCGGTAACGGATGTTAGAAATCTGACCTGCAGGAGCTGCCTAGACTGTTAATGTTGAAAGTGAAGTGACATTTAAAAACATAGACGGTGCCGTCAAAAGGAGAGATAAACATCAGAATGCTTTTGGCAAAGACACATCACAGATGATTAGAATAAGCAACTCAAGTTTACTTTCTCTATATTGATTGTGTTGACATTTCCTCCAACATGGAGTAGTGATTCTGGGTTTGCCTGACTTTATGTAAAACATACCTTTCACCTGGAGAAGTTTAATTTCTCATCACCACTGTTTTAGCAGCTTTCAGGTTTTCCATTGCCAAGTTCAGGCACTGTGAAATAACTGTTTTCTGGGTGAGCAGTTTGGGGGCACGTAATTTTCCTGTTTCTGAGGTGGGGGACAAAAACAGCAGGCAGGGACCTACTTCCTCAGACACTAAGTAGGAAAATTGCCTCCACACACCATAACGACCAAATCGACTCATAAAATGCACAGCCCATGAACCAGGAAGTATTTTAGATGGGACGATACAGAGGTATAAATATTACTAGTCTTAACCCTAGGGACTCAAAAGTCATGAAGCTAGTTGTGCATGACAATTGTGTTAATTAAATTTGGTCACGTTATACAGTTACCCAAAGAAGGATAGAGAAGCCAGGAACACTGGCCAAGTGGATGAAGCCAAAGAGAGACTGAATCAGTCCTTGGTACTATGTGGTGCCTGCTGGGAGAGGGGAAATGAGTTAGGAGTGTAGTTCTGAAAGCTTGTCTGTACCACGCCATACTCCCCGAAGCCATGGTGGATAGGAATACTAGCTGCAGATGAGGTGTTACTGCCGAAGATTGGCCCTAGAGATATACACTAAAAGTGTCTAGCACTGTATATGTTATTCAGAAAAATGTGTGGATCCTTAAGGATGAAAAGTGAAATTACAGGGACCAGCAGTTAGTGTGATGGCTGTCGTTGCCCTGTGGGGGGGGGGGCGATAGCTCATTTTTTGTCTTTCTATCTTTTTCTGTCTCTCTAGCGAGCCTGTATGTCCTATAGCAAAAATCTCTCTCTAGAAAAAAAATAATTATTACCTACTTAATTAAAATATTCATCCTCAGCACCAGCAGCCAGCATAATGGCTATGTCGCTGAACTCCCATGTAGTCGACCGTGATTCGTGTACCGGACCCGGTGGCTTAAACTCACGCTGGGCACATGTGTGTGCGTGCCCAAGATCCCACGAGGAGAAAGGAGGAGAAGGGATTGTGGTGTGGCCATCCCCCCGGGGGGGTGATTTTTCACTTTCTGTCTCTCTGTCTCTCTCTGTCTGACGATTGCACCTGCCCTATAGCAAAAACCTCTCCAAAAAAAAAAAAAAGTGAAATTACATTGACAAGGTTTCCTTGTAAAAGTATTGTAAGCTTTTCTTATAGTAAAGGCCTTTCCTTCCTCCTACCTACCCCCTATAAAGCTGACAGAGAAGAAAATAGAAAGTGAAATTTCTACAGATGTGGTTACATTGAACTGTAGAGTCTTTGGAATGGGAGTTCTGTTGAGTGAGGCAATGTCTGCATGCCATCTCTCCATTCTCCCCAAACCCTTGAATCTGATGGGACCATGAGCAGGAGGAGGTTGGAGAGGCTGAGCACAAGGAATGTCCTCTCTTAGTAGCTGGTCTGGTGATTCTGTAGAGATCTGCCTGTCACTCTGGACTCTCTATTGTCTCTTAGGTGTCAGTAGGGTCTGTGGCAGGAGCTCTAGGATCTTCAGCTGGAGAAGGCACCTGGACGCCTGCATGGTATGACAGGTGGCAGCTAGCCTCTCATGCCATGATGCTCCACCTAGGGGAATGCCCATCTCTCGTCCAGTCTGACAGAGGCAGTCTTTTGTGAACACTGAGATCAACCTGGCATGGCACTGCTGAATCATGTTATGGAACTGGCTGCATCTGGGACTGAGCAGAGTTTCTCTTCCTGGGCTTAACTTCAGAGATTTGACTTGTGGGTCAGGAGTCCTTTGCTAAGGTCTCTGGGGGGGATTCTGGTAGCTTGTGCTCCTGGCCCTTGCCCCTGCATGTTTGGTGTAGCTATACAATGTCTGACTAGGAAATTGAGGCACAATAAATGCTAGAGGCCCTTGGCATAGGGCAAGGCAGCCCCTTCCCTCAATAGGGGAGTAATCTCCAGCCTTTGTTGGAGGGGGGGTTAGAACGGGTACCGTAGGAGCCAACAGGTGATATGTCGGTTAAGGTACTGGATATCACATGGTTTGAGTCCCAGAACCAGTGGCTTGAAAATCATGCTAAGTGTGTGTGAGCATGCTCAAAATCCCAAGGACACTGGAGGAGAAGGGATTGTGGCATGGCCATCCCCTCTGGGCGTTGATTACTCTTTCTTTTGTCTCTCTCTGGTGAGCATTCATGCCCCATAGCAAAACATTAAAAAATAGAAAGTTTTAAAAAAAAGGTAAAATTTAAATAAAGTAGAGAATGAGTATCATAATCCTACATGTTCTTTCTCTATCCTCATTCTCCTTATCTTATAGGAGCAGCTGCTAATTCTGTCTGTTCTTAGCCACGTCCTCCCCAGTGCCCAGCTTGCTTAGTACCAAGTGGGGCAATGGAGCAAGCTGCAGGAGGTTCAGCCCTTGATCTGCCTGAACTGACCTGAGGTACTGGAAGGTCAGGCAGCTGTGAGTGTAAGATCTGTGCCCTGCTGTAGCACATTCTTGGGGGGGGGGAACCTGTTGAGGAAAAGGTAATCAATACTCTCAGAGGGAAGAGTACATTCACCAGTGCTCTCCTCTCAGCCATACTGCCGGGCCACAGCCCTGAATGGAGAGCCTTCGAGAAAGCTAGTTTTCTGGCATTGCGATCCAAGTCCAACTTACGTATAAACGCACCTAGAGTTACTTATTATTTTTTTTTCTTCACAAAAAAGTGGGAGAGTTAAAAAGATGAATGTTTAAAGAGGGTCTCGCCATGATCCTCGGTGATCCTCTGCTGCCAGTTAGACAGTACTACAGGCAGGCAGCACCATGCCCAGCCTGCTTACATGGGTCCTGGAACCAAATGTGGGCCTCACATGTGACCCAGCCTTGATTAGTGGCACCTCTTGAGCCTCTACAACCACCACAGCCAGAATGAGAGATACTTTACTTCCTTAGTTAAAGACAAATTTAAACGAACAGACACCTCTAGAACACATTGTGACATATGGCATGTTCCTTTTGTGAGGTTTGTGGCACACTCTCAGGGAGAGTCTATTAGGCAATGTCCCTTCATCCCCACCCCCACATCCCTGCCATCAGAGTTTCCTTTTTTTTGTCTGATGAACTAAACATCAATTTAGGCATGATTTTTAATTTGAGAGGTAAAAACCCTCAATTAAAATGTGTCAAAAGTGGTTTTATTTAGAGAGATATTTTCGCTACAGGGCATGTGCACTCACCAAAGAGACAGAAAGCAAGAAATCAATCCTTAGTGGGGAAGGCCATGATGCAGTCCCTTCTCCATTTTTCTCTCAGGATTTGGGGCACACACACATATGTGCTCAGCATGAGTTTCAAGCTACTGGGTCTGGGACTCAACTGTGGTTGACCATGTGGGAGTCCGGTGCCTTAACAGCGACCACCTGCTGGCTCCCAGAAATGTTTTTAAAATGTAAAAGTGTTGAAACATAAAATAATTAGAAGAGTTACAGAAATTCTGCATAAGGTAACCGTATGAGTATATTTCTCTTAGCATCTTTTAACGTCATGAAATCAATGCTTGGTGGTCTTTGCTATAGGGTGTGCGTGCTCACCAGAGAGAGAGAGAGAGAGGAAAAGTGAGAAAACATTCCCCAGGAGGAGATGGCCACACCACAATCCTTTCTTCTCTGTTCTCTCTGCATTTTGGGTATACATGCACACATGCGTGGTATATTTTTCAAGCCCCCTATGGCCTGGCTTGGTGACCCTTTTACATATTCCTGTTTTGCTGCATTCTCTTATGTTTAAATATTCTGCAGCATTTGTATAATTTTGCTTCTCATTAATTTCCTAGAAGCCTTCAGGTCTTGAGTTCCTATGGTCTGCTGATTTCTTGGTTCTTAGTGAGCTTTTTCTTTAGACTTTCTGTGTCCTGAGGGCCCTGGAAGGACAGACTAATGGCTTTAACTTCTGTAGTTTTGTCCCCTAAGATGACATGGCTTATTTTGTTATTTCTCTGGCCTGGCTAGGTGTGGTAAGAGTCATGAGACAGATGGACCATGCCATGTTTGCTGAAGGCGATGAGCCATCTACAGCTCCAGGTTGGCCTCAGGCAGGAACAGGAAGTCCCTCATGTTGTCCTACTTTAAGGCTCTTTACAAGGAACATGGTGTGAACTCTTATTGATAGTTTGTATTGGTTTAGCTCTAAGGGTTGGCTCATGTTCAGGAAATTGAAGTGAGCATGAGCAAGATACAGAAAACTGCATTTTCTCCACTAGACTCAAAACTGTCTGCCTCTTCACTTGTAAGATGCAACAGCCAAAGGTAGTCTCTCCAAGGAGTAGGTTACGCTGGTGAAAGGTGTATATATACATATGTGACATAAACACACTTGTATCAACATCGACATACAGAGTCCTATGTGAAGGCATGTTTTTATAATCTAGATCCAAATGCTAGTTCCATGTCTTGGGAGTATGACTTTTCAGTGTTACCTGACAGTTGTCCAAACCTCCTCCTTCATTTGTATGCTGGGGATGCCAGGTTTACTTATGTCAGCAGTTCCCAAAGATCAGATGAGCATGCGCATGGGCTGATGAGTTAAAGTCGCTGATGATGGTGTTGTGTTCTTCCTAAGAATGCTGTTTATTGAAGCTTTCATCTCTTTTATACTCTTAAGAGTTGAAAGTCACAACTGGTTCTTTTTCTACATATGCAACAAGTGAGATTTGGCAGTGGGCTGTTAAAACTATGAATGAGTTCTGGGAAACACCCAGTTCTGTAAAAGATTGCTCAACTCACTTGTCTGTTTGCTTAACAGCGTGCCATGTAAAAAATGCGTGGTGGTTGGTAATGGAGGAGTTTTGAAGAATAAGACATTGGGAGAAAAAATCGACTCCTATGATGTAATAATAAGGTAAATGTATATCCTCTTTGCTAACTCAGAATTGTTTAAGAAGAATATGGCTTTCTACTTTAGAACAGTTGTGTTTTAAAAGGAAGGGGATTTGTTTCAGTGGGTTTATGTACTTGATTATACAACCTTCTGTCTCAGTTATTGGCTAGTCAGGCCTAGATTTCAGGTCACTCATTTAACAAATATTTATTAAGTCCTCTTAATAGATCAGCCACAATTCTAGCCAACACGGAAGATTGCAAGAAATAAGAACAATGTCCTTGCTCCCTGTGGAGTTTACATGCTAATGAAGGAAAGAAAACAATAATTAAATATAAGAAAATATAATACAATGATAGATGCTATGCGAACGATTTTTTTTTTTTTTTGCTTATTTTTTAAGAGAGATTTTTGCTGTAGTGCACATGAGCTCATGGAGAGACAGAGTAAGACAGAGAGAAAGTGAGAAATCACCCCCCAGGGGGGATGGCCATGCCACAATCCCTTCTCCTCCATTCTCCTCTCAGGATCTTGGGCATGCACGCACATGCACCTGGGAAGTTCAAAGCTGCTGGGTCTGAGACTTGAACTGTGGTCAGCTATGTGGGAGTCTAGCAACATGACAATATGCCACCTGCTGGTCCCAACAATTTCTTAAAAAAGATATGCTAGGGGATGACTGAGCAGCTACTTTAGAATGAATGACCACTTTGAGGAGGCGATATCTAACTGAACCTAAGTTACCACATAGGACCAGCCATAGCAATGCAGGGAGAGAGAAAGCTCGCTGCAGGGCCTTAGGAGGATGCACCTGAGTTTGAGGGGAGCAGTAGAGAAACCTAGTGTAGCTGGAGAGCAGCAGGCTGGGAAGAGCTGTTCAGTTGGAAGCTGAAGGAGTGGGTAGGCTTTGTAACTTGGGACTAGAAGCTTGGATTTTATTTTAAGTAGAACAGGAAGCCTTTGGAGATTTTTGAGCATGAGAGCAGTGCAATTGATGTCTTTAAAATATTCTGGCTGTGGCATAGACAATGGAATGCATGGGACAAGGGTGGAAATGAGGCCAATTAGAAGGAGGCGATGAGGGTGACTTAGGACAGGATTGTCAAGGGAGAAAAAGAAGTAAATGGATAGACTGGAGACTGGATCCATGTTTTATGTGTAGAGTTATTCAAGCTTCATTATATTATATGGAGAATAAATAAATAAAGAAGCCACAGGTACTTCCTCCTCTATTTTCAGCCTAAGAATCGGCTGGAGAGTGGTATCATTCATTGAGTTGGGAAAGAATAGACTAGAAGCAGGCGTAGGAAAACAAGATTTCTGTGCAAACATATCAGATCCGAGATGCTGATTATGTTTGCAGTGGGGAAGTAAAGTAGTTGGACAAACAGGCTAACATCTGGATGGTGAGCAGCCTATAACTTGCATTGAAAACATGAAGTGTGCGATTTCCTGGGTAGATAGAAGAGAGCCCAGGGTAGGGCCTCTGAGTGGGCAATACTTAGAGGTTGATCAAAGAAAAAGGAGTAAAACAGACAGAGAAGATCCACCAGTGTGGTAGGAAGAAAATCAGAAGGTGACAGCAGAAACCACAGCAATGAAGTGTTTCAGGCCACAGGGGGAGAGCAGCCATGTCCCAGCCATGTCCCAGCGTAATCGATGTCTTTAAAATATTCTGGCTGTGGCAGAATATTTGTTTGTGAGAGGTCACGCAAGATAGAGACAGGTGACCGTTGGATTGGCAATCTGAAGTTCATTGACACTATCGGCAAAAGGAAGCTCAGGGGCATGATGCAGTGAGAAGCCCAACTAAAATGAGTTGAATGACAGATGAGGAAGTAAAACCAATAGTCAACTCTTCGGAGAAACTGTGCTCTGAAGGAGAGTTGGAAAACGAGGTGGTCACTGGAGGTGGTCACAGAGTCAAGGAAGAGTTTATTGTGTTTTCTTTCTGTAGCAATAAGAGATGCTAGAGAACGTTGGTAAACTGATGGGGATGAGCGGAGAGTTTGGTGTGGTAGAAAGTGGGGGGAACAGGGTCTAGAGCACTAGCGCGCTTAACCTTTCGTAGTGGAAAGGAGAACTGTGAGTATGTTTATAGCTATCGGATCCCTTAGATATGGTGATGGGAAATAACATCTGTATCTGTTTTCTCAATGAAAGGCTGAGATAAAGTCAATGTCTGGGGTAAGTGTATGTGTGTTAGAAGGGTCTCTGAATAGTCTTCTGAAGAGTGGGCAAGTTGGCACACTGGGGCAGTGCGTTAGGATGGCCCGACAGTGTGTAGGGGTTTTGCTGGCCTTCTGCATAGCGAGGCCATCTTTTCTGTTTATCATCCATTTCGATGAAACAGGTTATTTATCTACAAAACAATTTTGAAGGATTTACACATTTCTCTACCCATAGTTGTCTATATCTGATATTTAGAACCAGAGCAAGCCCTGGTGGGAAAATATCATGGGCATAACATTTTAGAAGTCATTAATGAGTGTTATTAATACTGTCTTATATTACATAGAGTAAGAGGCAAAGGGCAAAGCAGTATTTATCCTCCTAGGGGACACTGTTTTGGAAAGTACGCATTCCTTTTTTATAGCATACTTTCATAGTATGCGCAGAAGTAGTGCTTGTCTAACCTTGGCTTTGCACATAGACAAACCCGACAGTAGATCCTTTGTGGTTCTGTAGTTCAGTCTAGCAATAGACATTAATTATGTTGTGCTTGAGTATAATATAGCAATTTTAAATTGTTACTTTATTCCAGAGCACATTTTTGATGGGTTTTCAGACCAGCTTAAATGTCATTCTTCTGGCCTGTCCGTGGCTTAGACAGTCATATGCTAGATAACTATGTGACCTTGGGCAAGTAACTTTATCTCTTGGGATCTTAGGCTCTTATCTATAAATCTAGGGGGCTTTGTGTGATCATCCTCCAAGGTTTAACTCTAGTATTCTGTACTTCTTTGATTTAGTCTTCACTATTCTTGAAGAAAACCTGAAATTATTGTTGGCTCTCCAACTAATTTTCAAGTACAAATGAATGTTTCTGGCTTTGATCAAGTAGCTGTTTATGGAAAGGAATGATCTCCTTGGCCTTTATGTGTAGAAGATGGATCAACTGCCTTGTGGTTCCAGACCACAGGCTACGCGGCTGATGTTTTTCAAACTGAATACTCTCAGAAATGTGATGAAATGGCTCATACTGCACTGGTCTACATATCCTCTGTATTTTACTACCCACAGAATGAATAATGGCCCTGTTTTAGGACATGAAGAGGAAGTGGGGAGAAGGACAACTTTCCGACTTTTTTATCCAGAATCTGTTTTTTCAGATCCCAGTCACACTGACCCTAACACTACGGCCGTTCTTATTGCCTTTAAGCCACATGATTTAAGGTGGCTATTGGAACTGCTGACAGGTGGCAAAATAGTAAGTCGGCAAAATTGATCTGCCTTAAAATTACTTGTAGTTTTTTCCTTAAAAAAAAAAAAAAGTCACACTGTTCTGTTTTTTGTATTCTTTATTTTAGAACACTAATGGTTTTTGGAAGAAACCAGCCTTAAACCTGATCTATAAACCTTATCAAATCAGAATTTTAGACCCTTTCATTATCAGAATGGCAGCTTATGAACTGCTTCATTTTCCAAAAACGTTTCCCAAGAATCAGGTATGTATTTATCTTTGCCAGGTTTTCAAGTAAAGATCTAGCTGAGGCAGGAGAGTCCTTGGAACTCTCGAAACTATGAGAACTACTGCTCAGGACGTGGCTGCTCAGGACCACATCCGAGTTGGTAAAATTTGGTATCTGTGGATATTATCGTTATGGTTTCCAGATTGTAAGGAAAAGAACCTTAAGTGGAGGACTTTTTCTCTGCCCTTGCAGGGTCCTCCTGAGGTCTCTTTCTACACGTCCAAAAAGCTCTTCTCTCATAAGCTCATCTTGAGCATTCTGCAGTCAGGAGAGTCTGACTGGGAGAGCTGACTGGCACGTGTGGGCTCCGAGTAGCAGGATGGCCTTCAGTCTGAGTGCCTGCCTGGCTTTCCAGACTAGAAAGAACCGCCTGAAGCAGTCTCATAAATTTATCAGGAGACAGCCAGAGGAAAGAGAATTAGGACAATAGGGAGTGAAGAGAGATTTCTGTGGTCATAGAATACCTGCCAGTACCAGATTCTCAAGGAGTGATATTTATAGCAATAGAGATTGTTCTTGAAACTCCACGGATTATTTAATGAAAAGAAACTTCATTGACTTTGATGCATGCAGCCTTGTTTATCTATATTTCCTGGAAGACAGTACTTCGCTAGACTTATAATATACAGTGGCAGAGAGATGTTTTTCGTCTGCAGCTTGAGTAACTTTCAAAATATAATACTTCAAAAAAAATATAATACTTCAACCAAAATGAGGTTTCCCCTCTTTGTAAAGCAGGGGAAATTCAAAGACATAAATATGCACTGTGCATATTTTCTTTAGCATGATAAAATTATGTGTAAATTTTAAAACACTACATGTTTAAAATCAAAGAATGTAAAAAAGTGATCTTTCTTTTCTTCCTCTCTATAACCTATATTTCCCAAGATTTTTCACGTTTCATGTGCTTCTGGACTACTTCCTGTACATTTGCAAACACACATGCATACCTTGTTTGTTCAGTTTATTTATATTATAGGTTTTCTGCTATTTTATTTTTTCTTGTTTTACTATTCCATTAGACATTTAGGTTTATTCAACTTTTGCTCTATAAGTCATGTAGCAGTATATGTGCTTATGAAGTTTTCTGTACACTTGTATGATGTCTATAGGCTAGAGTTCTGAGAGTAGAATCCTCAAGTTAAAAAAGCACATATATGCTAACCTTAAACCCAATTTCAAAGTAATTTTGAGGGCAAAGGGTTACATCTGTATATGTTTTGTGACTTTTCAACTCCTATTTTCCTAAGTTAGGAAAGGTTAGGTATGATCAGAGGTATATCCCTTGCCTTTTTTTCTTTTTTAGGTAATGTCCTTAACTTCACGGGCATAGGATGATTGTTATCATACTTAGAGATGATACTAGAGTCAGTTGTAACAGTAATAAAGTCCCAGTAGGACACGGTGGCCCAAAAGCAAACGAGGAAACTTATTGTATTTCAAGAGGGAGGTTGGCCATGTCAGATGCTGTCCAGAGGTTGAATAAAAATAATAAACCCTGAGTTTGGAAGCATGGTAATATTGTCAAGAAAGAGGAAGAAAGCCTGCTTTGATTACAGAGAGCACAAGACATGAACCAGCAGAGACAAATCTTTAATGGAGTTTCATTAGAAGAGGGAATCAGAGAAATGTAGCAATAGTTGGAAGATAATGTTGGATCAAGGAAGTTTGTATCTTTTTAAAAAAATAAAAGTTTATTCACTTATTTCTTGCATGAGTGAAACAAGTGCAGAGAGACAGACACAGAGAGCAGAACCCACAACAGGGTTCCCGTGCTACAATCTACCCCCAGCTCCAGTAAGGCCCTGGATCATGGGCACATACTCACTGTGTTCAGGGAGGTCTGTGGATGCAAACCTGGAACGTTGTCAGGTAGATCAGCCTTGCAGAGCATTGCATTGCCACTGTGCTGTCTGGCCACCTTGTTTTTTGTTTGTTTTTACTTAAAGATAGACATGTTTATATGCTGAAGAGACTGATTCAGTAGGGGAAAATGTTGATGAGGAGAGACAGTGGGTGAGTGTAGAGAAAGATGCTGAAAAGAAAGATGGAATAAAATACAGTACACTAGTGAAGGGGTTAGTGTAGGAATGAACAAGGCATCTCACCCATTGCAAGTAGAGCGAACATTGAAAATAAGAGTCAAGTGCAGCTAAGAGGTAGATTTGGAGTAGGAAAGATGATGTAGCCCTCACTTGACTGCTTCCATCTTCTCAGAACATTGTCTATTTGAAGAGGGAAAGACACTAGGCCTCTTGAAGGAGAACAAGTTATAGGACTAGATCTATTGAAATTGCTGGCTTCCCCCTGGGGACTTTGATCAGAGAGTCAGTGTGCAATCAGGCAAGCATAATTTTCTCATTTTATTCTGCTGCTTGGGTATGGGTACAGTGACAGAGAATTAGGTTTCATCAGGGTCAGGGTCTGAGGTGACAGTAGACTCTGCAGGTGACAGGAGTAGAAGAGTCGAAGGTCTACTTAAAGGAATACTTACAATCATGGATGAAAGACTCTAAGATGTGAAGAAAGGAAGTAGAGGACATGAAATGAGGGACTGAAAAGAAAAAAGTGATGAGATCAATGAGGATGAATCAGTCCTGGATTTTTATCTCAACCACTAACTTCCTTCTCTAGTTAGATGGCAAAGGCTTGTGGTAAAGTCACAAGTGTATCCATTAATTTTATGCTAAAGGCTGATTAGGTTTTCAGATAAGCTTGCTGCCTAGCATTCATTTGCATTGGTTATTAAATCTATTTTCTATTAACATACCATAGCTGACACATTTGAGGGGTACAAGTGGCTTTTCAGTATGAGAGTCACTACAATGTGTAGTATTTAAATGGGGCAATTACTAGACCCATCATCTCAACCATCTGTCGTTACTTTGTCTTGGAAACATTGACATCCTTTCAGTTAGAATTCATTTGATTTTATTGTGTCTTTTTTCCTTTTCTTCAAAATCATAATTAATCATATGTAATTCTCATGGGATCTGTAAGAAACACTTAACTGAAGGTCTTACTGAATTCCTGTATACAAAGCTTGCGATATATCAGTAGCTCTTTATTTGTATTTAAGGCCACCCAGTGAGAATTAAAACTTGAATGCCAAGATCCTCCGATCAAGTATCTATCACACTGTTTTTCAGGAATATGCAAATGAAGGGAAAAGGGGATGCTTGGTTTCTTTTTCTGTTTTTGATAGTGATCCAGTTGAAATTGGATATTGTTATTATGTATCTGGAATCTTTATCTTCCAGTCAGATGGTTCTTTCTTTCTTTCTTTTTAAAAAACACTTGCCATAGGGTACGTACACTCACCGAGAGAGACAGAGAAAGTGAGAAAGCAACTCCCCTCCCCAGGTGTGGGACGCCATGCCACAGTCCTTTCTCCTCCATCCTTCTCTTGGGATTTTGGGCATGCATGCACATGCACCCAGTGTGTTTTTAGGCTGCCATTCAAGACTTGAACCACACAGCCAGTCATGTAGAATTCAGCTGCCTTAACCATCACACCACCTGACTGGTCCCAAGAGGCCCCTTATGATTTCTCACTGAAGTTGCTTGATTAGAGCTAAATTAAATGATCAGAAGTATAAAATATAGCTGTTTTATAAAATTGCCATGCCATGGGACGTGTGCTAAGGAGATGGAAGAACGAATGAAACCTCCAATGGTTGTGGTCACAATGTGATTCTTTCTGCATTTCTCCATCCTGCCAGGATTCTGGGTGAACACACACACACACACACACACACACACACACTCACACACGCCTGGTATGTTTTTTAAGCCATGAGGGCTGGGTTTTGAACTGCTGTCAGCTATGTGGGATCCAGTTCCTTTAATCATTAGGTTAAGGGGTAACCCCCAAATAATAGCAACTTTAAAGCTAATTTATATGAAGACTTTTGTCATGATTATATCATGTTCTTAACTTTTCAAACATACATTTAAAATCCACAGGCTTTTTTTTCTATGAAATTTGACTCATTTTTGTTTCTTAAACAATGTAGTCTTCCTGCTTCACAGTATTCCTTCATTTGATGGTTTTTCACTGGGCTAATACTATAGGTAAGTTTTATTTGAAAGACTTTCTAAAATTTCAGTCATAGATTATATATTCTGTTCAGAGTCGGAGTATATATGTATACTGTTTAGGGCTTGAGCCTTATGATACCATGAGGGTCTGGGGCTGGCAAGTGGCATGGTGGTTAAAGGTGCTGGACTCCCACATGGCCAACCATGGTTCAAGTCTCGGACCTGGTGGCTTGCTTTCTTACTTCCTCTCTCTCTCTCTCTCTCTCTGTCTCTCTCTGATCAAACTGGAAAATAATAATGATAATAATAATAAATAAAGTTAAAATAAATTTTTTTAAAAAGATACCATGAGGGTTTAATGAACTATTTCTCTCCTAATACTCATAAATCTGTTTCATAAAATTAGGGCAACCAAATATGCTTTAAAAGCAAGTAACTCATCTGGGTTTTAAAAACATTATTTCCCTTCCCTCCAGAAACCCAAACACCCAACCACGGGAATTATTGCTATCACACTGGCATTTCACATATGTCATGAAGTTCACCTAGCTGGTTTTAAATACAACTTTTCTGACCTCAAGAGTCCTTTGCACTACTATGGAAATGCCACCATGTCTTTGATGAATGAGGTAAGAGTCACGTAGGTATCATCTTTGGGAAAAACCACGTTTTCCTTTACCCTTTCCTTTTACTGAGGAAACAGGTTTTGAGGGTTTGTGGACCTGATAGGGGTTCAGAGATACCAAGGACTGGAACTAGGACTCAGATTCTGAGGTCATCTTACCACAGCAACAGTTCCCAATGTGTGAACCTCAGAATCTTGCAGCATGTCAGGAGTCATCCAACCAGTACATATTGGGACCAAGACTTACTTTTGATGCTGTGTCATAGTCACAGTATCTCAGCCAACCAGTCTGTGTTTGAAATATTAAAAATTCACCTAAAAGCGTTGCCGTGCTCATGGTAATTACTGTCTTTTTAAACATTTTTTCTTTCTGTTCAGTAGACAAGATGGTTAAGAACATTTTAATCCTGTCAGAGTCGTGGTCAGGAAGTTTGCAAACCTTTATACTAGGTCATGCTTCTTTCAAATAGGGATCAATAGTGGTGGATTTGATCCTGAGGAAGTTGCCTTTTTTTTTTTTTTTTTGGTCTCTAGACTAAGTCTCTTATGTGATAGTTGAGGTGGAAAGAACAAGCCAGGAAAAGCATTTGAGCTTTGTATGCAGAACCTTTTAGATACAGAATATTCTATTGCTGCTGCTCTTCATATTGAGATTGGAACAGATGGTAATTTTCCTTTTTTTTTTTTAAAGAGTGCATATCACAATGTGTCTGCAGAGCAGCTCTTTTTGAAGGACATTATGGAAAAAAACTTTGTAGTCAACTTGACCGAAGATTGACCTTACAGAATCAGAAGATGATGCTAACAGTGTTAGTTTTATTTTTATACTGCAATTTTTAGTTTATTTTTAAATATGTTGGATGCACTTGTCGAATAATTATGTATATTGTCTGTTGCTGCCTGGTGAGTCATAACCACCAGCTTAATGTCTGTGAATATATTTAATTTATGGAAACTAAGAAATGTTTAAATATCAGGGAAATAAGTCTTGATTGTATTATTTTAAAAGTAAGCTGATTTTCTGAGGTGTTTTTATACATCTTTTTATATTTAGTTCACCTTGGGCTTCTGAAGGTATGTGACTTCCTAATAATTAAGGGGATGTAGTTTACCACAAATATTTTTGCTATCATGTGACATTTTGAGAGGAGTATGTGATTCCTGAAAATCTTGCTAGGGGGTGGGGGGTGGGGGATGGCCTGTGATTGTGCCTCGATGTAGCAAACTGGAACTATTTGGCAATGGAGACCTAAGTTTCTTTCACCCTGTAATTCATAAAAAGCATGACTATGATGAATAATTTGGTAGAACAAAGATGACCTTTTCAGTTAAAAGAATTACACTAAACATAACATTCTGGATGAATAAAGAATTCAGTGACTAAGGTCTAGTAGCCTTGCATTTCTTTAAAGAAGGAAAGAAGTTTAGGGCCAGCTCTGTAGCCTGATGGTTAAGGAGGCTGGACCCCATATGGCTGGCGTTGCAGTTCAAGTCTCAGACCCAGTGATTTGAGAAACACATCCGATGCTTGTGTGTGTGTGTCTGCTCAACACCCGAAAAGGAGGGAGAGATGGAGGAAGCTTGCAGTGTGACCCTTCTCCACTGGAGGTGCTTTCTCCTCTCCATCTCTCTGGTGAGTACATGCACCCTCTTGCTCCCCCGAAAAAAGTTTATACAAATATAAGCTAGGTAAGCTCAAGAAGGGGAAAATTATTTTCTTTTTGTGAGATTTTTGCTATAGGGCTCATGAGCTTGCCAGATAGGCAGAAAGACAGAAAGTGAGAAATCACCCCCCGGGGGGGATGGCCAGGACACAGGGTTCTCCTCCATGCTCCTCTTGGGATTTTGGGCATGCATGCACATGTGCCTGGAGTGAGTTTTAAGCAGCCAAGTCCAGGATGTGAACTGCAGTTGACTACATGGGAGTCCAACATCGTAACTGCTAGGCCATCTGCTGGTTCCAGGAGAAAATTCTTAAACATTAGTTTGGGGCTGACTTAATTTGTTCTTTAAATTTTTCACATTTTCTGTTTGATGAAATTAGAGCTGTAAGAAGAAAATAGATGAGTAATGCTCAAGAAGAGCCAAGTGGCCCAGAGCCAGCAGCAGGCTGCACACTGCTGCCGGACAAGCTGAGGCCACACCAAAGGCCCAGTGGAGTCTGGGCTCTTTTTTTTTTTTTTTTAAATATTAATTTTATTTATTCATTCTTTTTTTTTTTAATTTTTTTTAATTTGACCAGAGACAGACAGAAAGTGAGTAAGCAAGCCACCAGGTCCGAGACTTGAACTGTGTGGTTGGCCATGTGGGAGTGTCCAGCACCTTAACCACAATGCCACCTGCTGGTCCCAAGCCAAGCTCTTTTTAAAAAAATTATATTGGTATTTGCATTAAAAAGTGTCAATTTTTTCCCCTAGTAGGGTGCATGTGCTTGCTGGAGACAGAGAGAGGAAAAGATAGCAACCCTGGGGATGGGGGGATGCCTATACCACAGTCCTTTCTCTTCCACTCTCCTTTGGGATTTTGAGCATGTCTGTTACATTTTTTAGTCCCCTAGGTCTGCGACTCAAACTACACAGCCAGCCATGTGAGATCTAGCCACCTTAGCCACCAAGCCACCAGCTGGCCCCTCGGACCTCAGTTTTTCATGTGATTCAATCTCATCTCCAAAGGGAAAGCTTGCCTGGCTAATTAGAGCACACCAGAGAAGAATCCAATCAGTTGCAAATAAGACAGTTCTACAAACGTGATGTGCTACTTTCCCTTCTCAAATTTTAAAATATTATCAAAGGCTATGTGGGGGGTAGGGGAAAAAAGGTGGAGGCGTAAGTAAAGAATAGAATTAAAGGCTGTCAGAAGAGGTCTTGAGTTGAAATAACTAGCTTTTAAACAGTAAATACTGTGTTCTTGGAAAGGTCCTGTGTATTTTTCTCTGTGTTTCTATGCAAAAAATGCATCATGGCTTTTCAGACAACTCAATATTACTCGCAACATTAGTGTTGACAACCACCTGCCTCCCGAAAGAGAGTGTATGAGGGGTGAAATATTAGAGCATGGTCAGGGCAGGAATAAACCACTGTTTAATGGGGAGAAAAGTAGTAGCTGATTGAATGAAGGAGACATTCTCACACGGCCTAAATATTGTAGAACCAGCAGTATGTGTGCACAGCCCAACAGTCCTTTTTGATTTTTCTAATAACTCTGAAGTGGAAAAGCAGGTAATTCACATGTGCTTAGTGTGATCTTTCCCTTAGACCACAAAGCCAGGGTGACTGCCTCTGTTTTAAGGCCAAAAGGATAGGGTGGCCATGGACACAGTTAAAAACCACAAAGACAACAGTGGCATTTTGAAGGGCTGCTGTACACATTGCAACACTGGCCACCACACTTCTGGCAATGTAAAGTTGAGGACTCTAGTATAAGAAAAAGCTACAAACCTGAAGGTTGTTTTATTTAAGCCAAATAATCTGAGCAAGACACATATATACAATTTATTAAAAACACATGAACACATTAAAATTCACTATTTATACATTCTAAATTCTAGCAACATATACAAATACTGAGTGACTACAGTACATGCCGAGGTAAGAAAAGTACATTCGGGGAAAATATCACTGACGCTCAAGCCATGTTTATTTCCAATACGTATTTCAACATGTTTCGTTTCTACCTTTCCCAGTGCCAAATGAAGGGGAAGACACTAGTGAGAAGCTAGATTACATGAGAACTGATGCCACGGTTGACCTAAAAGTATTTTAGAAATCATCCAATTCTTAGATTTTGCAGTTTAGGGACTTCAAGTTCAGGATCTACTAAATAACTTAACTGTTGTTCGGTAAGAGTTTGACTTCTCTCCTGAAGAGGGCTTGAAACGCCTTTCAACTGTCCCACGCCATTTCCCATCACTCTGTCATCTGACATGGTCTTTCTCCCTGCTGTAGCCCTTCTGCTCTCTATGTGACTGTCTAGACAGGGCAAAGAGTTCCAGCTTGACCACTTCCCACAGCTCGGCGGCCACATTCATATTTTAGATTCTGCTTCCCCCTCCTGGGGCAGGGAAGTGGGGGAGGGGAGAGGCAAGTGAGTACCTACCGTGCTAGTTTTTAATTCCTGTTGAAGTTCTCTACGGAGCCATATAAACCCATTGTTCAATGCAAAGTGCAAACAGTGAAACGTGAACTTAAATAACCGAACTAGATCTGGCATATACAACAGGATCTATTTTGATTTACAGCATTTAATAAAATACAAGTCAGAACACACAATATCTCCTCTTTACCTTCTTAGGATCAAGTAACTGCCAATTCAGTGTAATTTTATAAAACCTGTTGATGGTCACACTTGTTGCATCACTGTTTGATTTCTATAATGTATTAACAGAGAAAAATTTAATCTCATAAACCACAGCAACGTAAGTCTTCAATGTTTCAAGTAAAGAAGAAAGATTCAAGGGAATTTTGTCAAAACTGGTCACTTTCACATTTTCAGTTCTTACTTGATTGTCTCCAAAGTTGTATATGTATCAAACATACGAATGTAGTAAAACACCAAAACCCTTCTAATGGGAACATAAAGGAACTAAGAGAAAAAGTACAAAACCAGAAAAACTGTTTGAATCAGGCTCAGCTTTTCATCTGGAAAATAAAATATACAAAAGCAGTAAAAAGTATATATTTTATAAAAACCATTTGTAGTTCAAGGACAGCACAGTGGCGATACGAATCAAGTCTTAAAAAACACTTGCCTCTCCAAAAGAAAGAAAGAAAGAAGAAATAGCTATAGGGAACGACAATCAGGACGCACAGTTACACAAGAAACAGCAAGCTTCTTTGGGAAGATGAAATCGTGATTGAAAACATCTCTCTTAAAGCTTCATATAGGTATATGACGTGAGGAAAAAGTATATTCTTTGTGTACTGAGGAGGAATAAAAATAAGATAACTGGTTTACTCTTTTCCCACCTGAAAGGGGATGCCTACAGTAATACATGTGCTTTACATATTCATACATGTTTTAATAACAGCTCAACATCTGTGCTTTTTGTTTCAAATATCTTGAAACAAAATGTGTATTGATTTTCATGAAATGGTGCCTCCAAGATTGGAAAAGGAAAGCAAATGGAAAAAAGCAACCAAACCATACAGAGAGAAGGCAGGAAGGCTGCAGAAATGAGCAGTACTTTCTGAAGTGACGTTCTAGAATACTGATGGAGTTGTGGAAATGAGCCACATGGACACGGCTCATCTTTCCTCAAACTTCCTGAACACTGGTGACAATATCATCTAGAGGCGCAGGCCAACAAATGACTAGAACCTGGTGAGAAAATACATTTTAGTATTATGTCTACAAACTAAGGTTGACGGACATGGGAATGTCAAATGACGGTGAGCTGCTCATGTCATCTTACCAGCCTGAAGACTTTGAAAGCTGGTTTTTGTACTATGGGCTAATAAATTACAGACGGCTTCTATACCACCCTGTTAAAATGAGTTCTGGGCAGGTCATGAACAAGTACCTACGAAGCAGCTTCCAAGAGAGAGCGAAAACCAGGCCCGAAAACTCATCTGTCAGGGAGCAGATGCCCAGCTATGATCTAAAAGGACTCCTCATGCCTTGGACCACGCACAGGAAGGGCGCAATCACACCACACTGAAGGGTACATGCTGGCTTTAGAGTTCTTGCACTAGTTCACTGTGAAAACAAAAACTATTTTATTTGACTAAAATAAATAAAATACTCTGAGACTCGATAAAAATTTGTATGTGTATGTATAAAACCAGAGAGGATGAATTTTGGTTCTTTTTTTGTTTGCTTTCTAAGGCTAGGACTTCTGAATGCCTGATTTTGCAGGATTTTTGCCTTGCTCTGTGATAAATACAAGTAGGCCACATTTACAGCATTCACTTAGAAATCCTCAACTTTCACAACACTCCTAGAAAAAGATCTCTCTGCGAATAAAGTTGGAGTGGGTCGAGCATCTCCTTTACAGCTTCTCTAAATTGTTGAAGTTGTTCTGTTTCCACGCAGTAAAGACACTTTCATGAGACTGACAAAGCCAGCATCACTCATATTGAAAAAGACTCATATTGAAAAGATATTTCATAAACACGACTGGGGCTCGCCACCAGGGGCCCTGGGCGGAACCAGCAGGGATGACACCAGGTCACGTACCGTGTAGTGTTAAAGCTCTTATGTGTCAAAAAGTGAAAAATCAAGCACCTTGCTTGCTCATTACAAGTCAGAGTTTCTTGACTACAGATCTTCCTAAAGAAAGACAGGTAAGTGTGTATATGGCTGTATTCAAAACAGTGCTTATCTCACTAATTCTTTTCAATCAAACAGTCCAGAAGGCAAAGAATACGAGAGGAGGGACTCGTGATAGTACCCGCCTTTTACAAAGAGAGTAGAATTTCAAGCCATTAGAGATTTCAAGAACAGTACCATGCGTTATTGCCAGTCAGGCTTACAGAGCCATCTCTTGAGTTCGTTAATGTACCTGCAGCATTGGTAATAAATACTCTCAGTGATTTTTAAAATTTCTTTGAAGTGCATAATAGGGAGCTTTTTCTGTATTAAAAATAGTGTTTTACAGTAGTAACAAACAGGATGTTCGAAATTTAACAGGCAAGCATAACTGTGCCACAGTAACACCTTCAAAGCAAGATGGTAAGAGTAGTAGTTTCCTCTACCTCGGTCACCACATTTTCCCAACCACTTCAGTGACAGATATGTAATACATTCTATATATTACTACCGCTAATACTTAAAAGGCCATGTGCTTTAAAACGATGCTTTGTAAAAAGCAGCATCACCTTCAAAGGATTTCTTTAAAAACATCAGCTTCTCCCTCCCGGCCTGCACCTGACATTTCCTGCACGCTCTGCGGCACCTGGTACAATTCATCTGGGGCAGCTGGACCTGGCTTCCCACCTTTGGGGGTGTCATACTGGGCTCGGGCTGAGGAGCAGCTGTCAGTCCTGGAGAGAACTGTATTGTAAGTCCCCACTACAGATGGCGGTTGGTTCCCTGGAGCTTTGAAGGTGGATGTGGAGGGCAGCCCAACGGAAGCTGCGGGGTGCCCCGACATGTCCATGATGATGGGGGTTGCATACTCGGGCCCAGTGATCGGGAGTGGTTCAGCGTAGGCATGGTAGACTTCCTGCACCGGTGAGCTGTAAGGATCAAGGTCTGCATAGCCTGCTTCTTTTCCTTCTTCCGGTTTAAAGGTAGATCTCTGATGAAGTGTGCCAACAATTCCTCCCACAAGCGGCTGCGCATACTCTGGGTATCACAGAACACAACGGGGAAGTTATTTGTTGTATTAATCCAGGGGTTATGTAGCTGAAGGGGGCAGCTGCAGCCTACACCAGAAGCAGACACTTCTTTATGGCCTTTGTGTCACTGTCAACACAGACCTGCGGATTTCCCACCAGTAAGAACCAACTTCAAAAATTAAAGTTGTTACCTAGTATCTCATGGTACTAAGTTGATGTCAGGAAGCTTAATTTATGTAATTTTACATAACGTGTTCATATTTGCACTTCAGATTTACAGACAGCATGTCATTGGAAAAGTTCCATTACTGGAATTTTAGTCTTGAGAAGTAATTTCTGAAATAATTTTCTAATATTCAGCACTGTTCAAAATGATTATGTACCAAGTTAGCAGGATAAATACTCTAAGGGTCGTTTTTCCTCCCTTCTTTAATACCCTTGTACACAAAATAAAAAACACCCCAGAATACCAGGTTAAGAGAATGTCTAGAATCTTTAGAAATGAGTAAGCCCCCATTTTACTGATAAAACATTTAAAACACAGAAATGACTCTTAAGGCCAGCTTTTTAAAAAAAAGTGGTTCTACCTTGAGAAAGTCGTCTCTCTCTCACACTAGAAAAGGTCAGAGAGATTATAAATTGTTTAACATCACCAAGAACTTCACAGACCCCACACACAGTCTCCCCGGAGCTGGTTCCTGAATGCCCAGACTACCTGCGGAGTCTGTCTGAAGCACTGTGGTGACCTCTCTCGGGCTCAGGTGATTCACTTCACTACTGCTGTAGCGAACCGGGGTTTCCTCGTGTTCCAATGACTTGGCAGGGAGAAACTGCTTCATTCCTTTCCACCAACCTTCATGGCGATTGTAAGTTAGAGAGACCATTAAATAGAAACCTATGTCTCAAATGATAACGGTAAGGGAGAGATTCTGGTGCAGTTAAGCCACTTCTATAATAAATATCTAAACAAACATTTTCATATTCAGACATGTTTTCTGCTTTGATAGAAGAGTATCCAGTGCAAAGCAGAACATGGCAGAAATCTCTATCAAAAGCATATTCAGAAGCTAATCACTGGCATTAGACTGTGGCCAAATAAAGTGTTTATTGCAGTAGTAGTTTCTAACAAGTTTCCCTCAAAATACTTTTTTGGAGAGGTTTTTGCTATAGGGTGCATGCACTCAGCAGAAAGAGAGAGAGAGAAAGTGAGAAATCACTCCCCAGAGGGGATGGCCACACTGCAATCCCTTCTCCATTCTCCCCTTGGGATCTTGGGCACACACACACATGCCCAGCGTGAGTTTAAGCCACCGGGCCCGGGACTCGAACCATGGTTGACTACGTGGGAGTCCAGCAACATAGCCATTACGCCAACTGCCGGTCCCAAAAAAGACCCCCCTGGGGCACTGGGGCACAGGGACACAGCAGTGAACTCTCTTGGCTTCTAACAGTTTTCTAGGTATGAAACTGGGAAGTGGGAGACCACAGGAGCCTCTGGCATCGCTTGTGGTGATTTGGAAGATGAAGCTGCATCACAGCAGAGCAGGCAGACCTCACAGATTGCTCAGCTGCCGGGCCCCACTGGGGACACAGCCAGGACAGTGGGACCAACACACTGCGCCATCCAGACCACCATCCTGTGTTTCTACTCAGTGATCAGACGAGCCATACAAAAAGCTGGTCTCTTCTGAAGAAACAGATAGGTCAGGCCAGATAAGGTTTCCAGAAGAAAAAGAATAGTGTGTTATAAGAAATGTGTACTTTCCCATTTATTACTAATTAGAAGGTTTTTTGCTGGAGGGTTAAAATGGTGAGAAAAGAAGAATGCCACTTTTCCAACAGTGTCGTAGAATTCAAATGAGCCCAAGAAGGGCTTTTTACTTTCACTCTTGCTATCTCTAGGGGAGGAAAAAAGAGATGCCAAGTCCACATGAGTTACCTGCCCGATCCCAGTAAGGTAAGTCGTAGGTACCTTCAGTTTTTTTCCTTCTGAAAAGACACAGGGAAAAAAAAAAAAAAGTTAGCAAATAGAGCGAATTCGCCGGTAAGAAATATCTGCAACTACAGAATAAACACCAAAGTTAATAATTAGTCAAGAGTACACATTTCCACCTGCCGGTCTACCCAGGGTGCCTCTTTTTCATCTAACTTGCAAAGTTGCTACTGCTAAGACTTGTTAAATTATGGACTCTCAGTAAATTAAACAACTATCTTCTGAGACAGGTACCCTGTTAGCCACCTATTACCCACTCAGAATGAAGAAAGGAAATTAGAAAGGCCAGGAACATAGATGAGAAGCCTGATGGAATCCAAGGCTCAGCTCTGACATAGGGGCAAATCATATTAGGTCTGTTTTGGTTTCAAATGCAAATTTCATGATTCAATTAATTCACAAAATTCAGAGAACTAAAAAAAAATAAATAAATAAAATCTGGTTTTCTATTGGGAATTGCTCTTTTTGCCAGTGTCATGTTTTTCTCCTATGGTCCTTTGCCCAATAGAAGTTTGTCATAAACCCTTGCTTACAAAGACTTGACTCTCCCAACCACCTCTTAAGTCAACGCTATCATCAATACTGACCTGTCCTCCTAAAACTTCCCTTCCCCTCTGTTAAAAATTACTTTACTGGGACCAGCTGTTAGCGTAATGGCTATGTCACTGAACTCCCATGTAGTTGACCGCGGTTCGTGTCCCGGACTTGGTGGTTTAAACTCATGCCGGGCATGTGTGCGTGCGTGCCCAAGATCCCAAGAGAATAGAGGAGAAGGGATTGTGGCATGGCCACCCCTCCTGGGGGTGATTTCTCACTTTCTGTCGCTCTGTCTTTCTAGCAGTGCACGTGCCCTATAGCAAAAACTTCTCCAAAAAAAAAAAAAACAAAACCAAACAACTTTACCAAGTTAAAAACAAATGAAAGGATGGCTTCTTTCAGGAGTGTAAATCTATGTTAGTTAAAATTAGTGCTTTACAGGGCCAGCTGATGGCACAGGGGTTACATTGCAGGACTCCCTTGTGGCCAATCGCTGTTCGAGTCACAGAACCTGTGGCTTCAAAACTGATGCTGGGTGCATGTGCGTGTGTGTGCCCAAGATACTAGGAGAATGGGGAAAGAGACTGTGGCATGATCATCCCCCCAGGGAGCAATTTCTCACTTTCTGTCTCACTATCTCTGTCTCTCTCTCTCCAATGAGCATACACACCCCAAGGCAAAATTAGTGCTTTACAAGTTGAAGAGAAAGCAGAAATAATTCTAGTATGCAAATGAGGACAACATAGTTGTGTGATTTGCTCAAGATCACAAATACGGCTCAAGCCACATGCCTCTCTCCCTAGAGAACAACCTAGAAGACAATGTTTCTATTACTAATATTAGAAGCTTCTTCATTTTAACATCTGGCTGTATTAATATTATTTAATATTTCAAAGTAAAATATAAAGTTTGTGGAGGAGATGGGAGGTGCTGTTCATCAAAAACCTAAATGAAAGAAAAACATATTAAAATATGCTGGTTCATTTAACATTTTTCTTTCTGAAAATCTCTAATCATCATAAGATTTAATTTAAAAAATTCTTTTCTAAATGGACATTAACTGATTTACATGGCTAAGACAAAAATGTAATGGAATGAGTGTCAGTCAAAGGCTACGCTGCAAAGGGTTTCACATACTTCAAATTTTAAATGACAAAGCTTCAGGTTATTTACTCATTACATATCATATGTAGAACAGTGCTTCAGTAAGATGGAGCTGTTTAATGCCCAGACTACCTGCGGAGTCTGTCTGAAGCACTGTGGTGACCTCTCTCGGGCTCAGGTGATTCACTTCACTACTGCTGTAGCGAACCGGGGTTTCCTCGTGTTCCAATGACTTGGCAGGGAGAAACTGCTTCATTCCTTTCCACCAACCTTCATGGCGATTGTAAGTTAGAGAGACCATTAAATAGAAACCTATGTCTCAAATGATAACGGTAAGGGAGAGATTCTGGTGCAGTTAAGCCACTTCTATAATAAATATCTAAACAAACATTTTCATATTCAGACATGTTTTCTGCTTTGATAGAAGAGTATCCAGTGCAAAGCAGAACATGGCAGAAATCTCTATCAAAAGCATATTCAGAAGCTAATCACTGGCATTAGACTGTGGCCAAATAAAGTGTTTATTGCAGTAGTAGTTTCTAACAAGTTTCCCTCAAAATACTTTTTTGGAGAGGTTTTTGCTATAGGGTGCATGCACTCAGCAGAAAGAGAGAGAGAGAAAGTGAGAAATCACTCCCCAGAGGGGATGGCCACACTGCAATCCCTTCTCCATTCTCCCCTTGGGATCTTGGGCACACACACACATGCCCAGCGTGAGTTTAAGCCACCGGGCCCGGGACTCGAACCATGGTTGACTACGTGGGAGTCCAGCAACATAGCCATTACGCCAACTGCCGGTCCCAAAAAAGACCCCCCTGGGGCACTGGGGCACAGGGACACAGCAGTGAACTCTCTTGGCTTCTAACAGTTTTCTAGGTATGAAACTGGGAAGTGGGAGACCACAGGAGCCTCTGGCATCGCTTGTGGTGATTTGGAAGATGAAGCTGCATCACAGCAGAGCAGGCAGACCTCACAGATTGCTCAGCTGCCGGGCCCCACTGGGGACACAGCCAGGACAGTGGGACCAACACACTGCGCCATCCAGACCACCATCCTGTGTTTCTACTCAGTGATCAGAGGAGCCATACAAAAAGCTGGTCTCTTCTGAAGAAACAGATAGGTCAGGCCAGATAAGGTTTCCAGAAGAAAAAGAATAGTGTGTTATAAGAAATGTGTACTTTCCCATTTATTACTAATTAGAAGGTTTTTTGCTGGAGGGTTAAAATGGTGAGAAAAGAAGAATGCCACTTTTCCAACAGTGTCGTAGAATTCAAATGAGCCCAAGAAGGGCTTTTTACTTTCACTCTTGCTATCTCTAGGGGAGGAAAAAAGAGATGCCAAGTCCACATGAGTTACCTGCCCGATCCCAGTAAGGTAAGTCGTAGGTACCTTCAGTTTTTTTCTTTCTGAAAAGACACAGGGAAAAAAAAAAAAAAGTTAGCAAATAGAGCGAATTCGCCGGTAAGAAATATCTGCAACTACAGAATAAACACCAAAGTTAATAATTAGTCAAGAGTACACATTTCCACCTGCCGGTCTACCCAGGGTGCCTCTTTTTCATCTAACTTGCAAAGTTGCTACTGCTAAGACTTGTTAAATTATGGACTCTCAGTAAATTAAACAACTATCTTCTGAGACAGGTACCCTGTTAGCCACCTATTACCCACTCAGAATGAAGAAAGGAAATTAGAAAGGCCAGGAACATAGATGAGAAGCCTGATGGAATCCAAGGCTCAGCTCTGACATAGGGGCAAATCATATTAGGTCTGTTTTGGTTTCAAATGCAAATTTCATGATTCAATTAATTCACAAAATTCAGAGAACTAAAAAAAAATAAATAAATAAAATCTGGTTTTCTATTGGGAATTGCTCTTTTTGCCAGTGTCATGTTTTTCTCCTATGGTCCTTTGCCCAATAGAAGTTTGTCATAAACCCTTGCTTACAAAGACTTGACTCTCCCAACCACCTCTTAAGTCAACGCTATCATCAATACTGACCTGTCCTCCTAAAACTTCCCTTCCCCTCTGTTAAAAATTACTTTACTGGGACCAGCTGTTAGCGTAATGGCTATGTCACTGAACTCCCATGTAGTTGACCGCGGTTCGTGTCCCGGACTTGGTGGTTTAAACTCATGCCGGGCATGTGTGCGTGCGTGCCCAAGATCCCAAGAGAATAGAGGAGAAGGGATTGTGGCATGGCCACCCCTCCTGGGGGTGATTTCTCACTTTCTGTCTCTCTGTCTTTCTAGCAGTGCACGTGCCCTATAGCAAAAACTTCTCCAAAAAAAAAAAAAACAAAACCAAACAACTTTACCAAGTTAAAAACAAATGAAAGGATGGCTTCTTTCAGGAGTGTAAATCTATGTTAGTTAAAATTAGTGCTTTACAGGGCCAGCTGATGGCACAGGGGTTACATTGCAGGACTCCCTTGTGGCCAATCGCTGTTCGAGTCACAGAACCTGTGGCTTCAAAACTGATGCTGGGTGCATGTGCGTGTGTGTGCCCAAGATACTAGGAGAATGGGGAAAGAGACTGTGGCATGATCATCCCCCCAGGGAGCAATTTCTCACTTTCTGTCTCACTATCTCTGTCTCTCTCTCTCCAATGAGCATACACACCCCAAGGCAAAATTAGTGCTTTACAAGTTGAAGAGAAAGCAGAAATAATTCTAGTATGCAAATGAGGACAACATAGTTGTGTGATTTGCTCAAGATCACAAATACGGCTCAAGCCACATGCCTCTCTCCCTAGAGAACAACCTAGAAGACAATGTTTCTATTACTAATATTAGAAGCTTCTTCATTTTAACATCTGGCTGTATTAATATTATTTAATATTTCAAAGTAAAATATAAAGTTTGTGGAGGAGATGGGAGGTGCTGTTCATCAAAAACCTAAATGAAAGAAAAACATATTAAAATATGCTGGTTCATTTAACATTTTTCTTTCTGAAAATCTCTAATCATCATAAGATTTAATTTAAAAAATTCTTTTCTAAATGGACATTAACTGATTTACATGGCTAAGACAAAAATGTAATGGAATGAGTGTCAGTCAAAGGCTACGCTGCAAAGGGTTTCACATACTTCAAATTTTAAATGACAAAGCTTCAGGTTATTTACTCATTACATATCATATGTAGAACAGTGCTTCAGTAAGATGGAGCTGTTTTTATAATTATTTTCCTCCTGATTTCCATAGACCCTTGATAGCATCTGGTCCTTTTCACCTTGTCATTTGAGCTGCAGTAATTTCAGTTGTCCAGATCAGACCTTCTGGCCTGAAACAGCATATATGCCAACTGCCTCTTAGGAGTCTAAATGTACAAAGGGTCCTTTGAACAGTGTCCCAGATGAATCAGAGGACCCGATTCCTGTCTCCCTCTCAACAACCCTGCTACCCAGTCCTCACCTCCGTCCTTCTGCTTTAACCACAGTGGATGATACTCATTAGGTGGTTATTATATGGAAGTTCAGAGGCAGCAGTGGATAAGAGCATGAATCAGAAAGCCTGGTCCAAAACTCCACCTTGCCATGAACTGCGGGGTGATCTTGGGTGAGTTATTTATGTTATGTCTCACCATTTTCTTCCATAAAATGGAGTTTGTTGCTTCATAGGTTGTTCTAAGGATTAAATGGGTTAACACATGTATTTAAAGTATTGGGTTATCGGAAAACTCACGATGCATTTTTCTGCATAGAAAAATATGTCATGGCTTTTCCAACGACCTAGTAATAACTCAGGATAAAGCATTTAGAATAAAGCCTGAAATTAGCATTTAGTTTTCTATCAAAATGAGCTGCTGTTGGCTTCTGCTGTTCAGTTTGCTAAATGTACCATGCACTCTTTTCTCTGGACTTTCCTCCTCTTTTACCTATTGCCCTCACACCTACTCCTTTGTTCTCTGCTCAGAGCCTCTTAACACCATGAATGTGGAATCCATCTGCCCCCAGCTTCCTCTGGGCACAGGTTCCAAGGTTGGTGCCATGGCTGACACCTCCTGCATGGTATCTCCCCTGGTGAGCTGTGGGAATCGTCCCTGGACTCCCCAGCACATGGCTCACTATTTGGCACAGGTAGAGCCAAGTTTTCAAATACATACTTGTTGAGTGACTGAATAAATGAAGTCATTCTCTTTCTCCACTAAACCTGTCCCTCCTGCCCTTTAATTTCAATTCATAACATCCCCAAAGGCATAACTACACAACCCGAAACTTCGGCTCAGCCTTGACCCCTCCTCTTCCTTCCTTAGTGAGGACTAGTCATGCATACTGTCAATGTCATGGTGAAACATCTCTGCTCTCCTCTAGAACAGCTGGGTCATGTTCCTGCCTGGCTTTAGCACTTTTCCAGCTCACCTTGCTGCCTCTTCCAATCTCTCTCCTCTTTAATACACCCTTACACATTCCCGCCACTAGCTTTACACAATGATCTGATGACAAATCCCCTCCATCTATTGAATAAATCTGAATTTCCCTCGAGAGAACTCCTAAAGAGCACTTCTTGGTCCAGGCCCAGACTACATTTTCCTTTTGTAAAGAGATTTTTGCTATAGGGTGTATGGGCTCGCTGGAGAGGCAGAAAGCGAGAATTACCTTCCATGGGGGTGTGTGTGAGTGACCAGGCTGTAATCCCGTCTCCATTCTCCTCTTGAGATTTTGGGCACACATGCACACATGGTCCAGTGTGTTTCAAGTCACTGGGCCCAGGACTCGGACTGCAGTTGGCCACATGGGAGTCCAGCACCTTAACTACTATGCCATCTGGTCCCTAGAATGCATTTCTATGGTTTCCTCTCAGAATTCTCCCAGGCCACGCCCACTGACTATTTTGCCTACTTTCCCAATCTCTGTGCCTTCACTTAAGCACTTTCCTCAGATTAAAAATGGTCTAAATGTTTGTGTCTCTCCCTGAATTCATGAGAGACTGAAATCCTAACTTCCAAGGTGATGGTATTAGGAGGTAGGGCCTTTGGGAGATGATGACACCACAAAGGTCGAGACCTCATGGATAGGACTCATGTCCTTCCTTAAGAGATCTGAAGGAGCTTGTTTGCCCTTTCCACCACAGAGGACAGAGCAAGAGGCACAGCCTGCTAACCAGAAGGCGGGCCCTCGCTAGACTGGAATCTGCCAGTGTTTCCATCTTGGACTCTGCAGCCCCTGGAACTGCAAGGAATACATTTCTGTTGTAGATAGATCACTCACTTGATGGTATTCTTTAAATAGCAGCCGAACAGAAAAATAAGACATTCACCTTCCTCTATCTAGCCAACTTCAACTCTTTTTTTTGTTGTTGTTGTTGGAGAAGTTTTTGCTATAGGGCGCCTGCGCTTGCCAGACAGACACGAGAGACAGAAAGCGAGAAATCACCCCCCAGTGGGGATGGCCATGCCGCAATCCCTTCTCCTCCTTTCTCCTCTCGGGATCTTGGGCACGCATGCACACGCGCACACGCGCCTGGCGTGAGTTTTAAGCCACCGGGTCCAGGACGCAAACCGCTGTCGACCACGTGGGAGTCCAACGATATAGCCATTACGCTAACTGCTGGTCCTGTCAACTCTTTTAAGGTGAAATGGTCCGAACTTGAGGACTCCCCTTTCCCCTTAAAGAGAAACTTCAGATAAATTGCACGGTTCTTTCCAGCACTTCATAAGTAACTCATCAATCCATGTGATAGTTCTTTATTTTGTATCAGTCAACCCTGCCAATCATTTTAGAGAAAATAATTGTATCTTCTACTTTCAGCAAATACTAATAAGTAGTTATTATATACCAGGCATTATTCTTTATTCCCCCCAGACATTACTCTTATTAATTTACATATACCAGTGAATAACACAGGACTTGGACAGTCAAGGTACTCAGTAACTGGCTACGGGATTGAGCTTACTCACTTTTAATGGGACTAATGGAGAAACATGAGATTGGGACTATAATGATGACCTGAATTTCAAAGGTGTGAACTGTATGCGATTCCTCTCCTATATGTAAGCTTCTATTCCACACTGTGACCCTGGAACACCCCAGGACAGTCGGGGGAACTGTATGTGATTCCTCTCCTGTATGGAAGCTTCTATTCCACGTTGGGTGACCTGGAACACCCTGAGGGCAGTCGGGTGAACTGGCGATGTACTCACCTGTTTCTCCAGTGCCACGCACACACTAAAACGAGAATGAGGGTGGTGAGGACCATGACAAGCACAGGGACGAGGACTGCAGCCAATGCCACATCTGAAGTCAGATAAACAAACAAACAATTAACCCCTAGAGAAGGAATCATGAGGGAAAAAACTGAATGATTTAACCATGTCATCATTCAACGCTTTTGTTGTCTCATAAAACACCGTAATATAGAAAACGAGACTGGACACGAGCTAATAACTGCAGGAGATTTTATGAACACAGAGAAGTCTGTTCCATGATTCAGTCCACCTTTGTGTACATTTGAAATTTTCATAAATTTTTAAATCACTAAAATAAAACCAAAAGACAAATGATAAACTGGGAAAAACGATTTTTTGCATATGTGAGAAAAGGCTAATATAAGTCATATATTACAGGATTTTACAAGCCAAAACATAACAAACGATACACAGAAACAGCAGTGGAGATGAACTAGCAATAAGTAAAAAAAATACAAGTAACCATTAAACACATTAGCCTTAGTGATCAAAGAAATAAGTTAAAACAAGTCACTGTTTGGTTATCAGACTACAACTAATGGTTGAAGAGGATACCAGGAGACAGGTATTTTTTAATGGGAACATAAGTTGGTAGTATCTTTCTGATGGACATTTTGGGGTACTACATATAAAAATCTATATCTGCTGATCCCAAATCTAAAATTTAGTCTCAAAGAAATTAGGACAACATTCAAACATGTGTCTTTAAAGATGCTTCCTCCTGCATCTGTGTAATAGTAAAAAACTGGAAATAATCCGAATGCCAACTGTGAGTGAGAACAGTAAACTGTGGTATTCTTCTTACATCAGAATATAATCCAGTCATAGAAAATGCTGTTACAACATGATGGTGAAATATTTATAGATATGGGACGGTAACAGGGTAGTAGGGTTCAGCACAGAAAGACAACTGAAAACATCTGAATGAACAGGTCTATAACCAATATAATGCTGGAGCTGGCAGGGGCTTAGAGGTCATTTACTCTCCTAATCTCACTCCACAGATGGGCAACCCTGGGCTTAGATCCAGAAAATGGTCTGCATGAAGTCATTTGGGTTAAGTTGCTTCCTCTAGCCTCAAGACCTCTAAATCATGAGGAGAACAACAGTAACAACCACAGATATATACTGGGGGTTAAGAGCCAGACACTGCAAGAATCCTAACCAAAACATCATCTCTACTCCTTACAATTGTATCCAAAAGAAAAAGAAGTGGGTGGTGGGGGAGAGAGAAGATAACCAATACCACCAGCTCTAGAGCAGCCAATAGATGTGAACCAAGGCACGGGTGATGTGGCCTGCCTTGGCCAGCATAGGGAACCCCCTTTTTCACTGCAGTGAGCACATATCTATGTAGGGTCCACAAAAAGGGGGTTTCCTCCCAGTGGTTTCTTACTTTGTTTGTGAAGCTAGACAGGCAACGAGAGACTGAAGATCTTTGAGCTTGAAAAACATGGAGTGTTTAAATAACTACTGTGGAGAACAGAGAGAAGAGCTCACTGTGGAGATTCAGAAAGCTCTTCCGCTGGCAGAAAGCACCATGAAGGAAGAACATGGACGTCCTGGCGGCACAGATCTAACCATGGCATGCTTTTCTGCGTGAAATCACTCCCAGTGTGGCTGTAGAAGGGTGAAGTGCACCAAACAGAAGCCATGAACTCAGTCCAGAAAGCACTCATTTCTCAGAAAAGCAAATATGCTTTTCCCCAAGATTTATGAACACAAGTTTTAATATGGATACACTATGATTTAGTCAGAGGCTTAAAAACATCTGCTCAGTCTAAAAAAAGAGAGGTCTCACACACTATGATCCAAAGACAAGACAGCAGGAGTGTGGAAACAGTGCCCATTCTTGTTTTTGTTTGTTTGTTTCTATTTTAAGGTAACAGTATGCAAGTTCTGGAAGAAAACTCTTTAAGGGGCACCTTTAGTCTGGGGTTTTGGAGATTCTAAGATTTTAAGATAAGCACAACTTTTAAATGACTGTTCTTCCATTCAGGCATATGGTCTGGAGTTCTGCCTAAATACATGCCTTCTGTAAACTGTAAGAAGCTTTTGGAAAGACGCTGAGATCTCTTGCCTCTGAGAACTCTTGCTTTTCTCTGCACTTTCTACAACATGAGTTAAGAAATTGTTTTTGGTGGAAGTACATCAGAAGACAGAAGAGAAACTGACGTGTGGAAAGGTACAGAAAGTTTTATGAATCCAGACAAATTTTCATGAATGAAGTTCTGTGTGGTACAAGAGACTGGATAAAATGCTTCTTCTCTCTCTCTGCACCTTCCTGAAAACAAGGAGGCGTTTTGCTGACAACACAGACACCTACTCTACTGTGACACTGACACTTTTTTTTTTCTGAATTCAAATGAAATTTTATTTTTATCAACAAGTAGAAAAATTCCGCATTTTGTATATTTTAACTCCTGCATGTTGTATATTTCAACACCTTATTAATCTGACAACAAAAGTTGAAAGTGAATTCTAATAACATTTGTATTTATAAGCTGAAAAATGATCATTGTAAACATTTCAAAAACAAAGAACCAAGTTTTTTTATGTTAACTCAGAGAATTTTTTAAGAAGTGTTAGTTTCCACCAAAAGTTCTCTTTATTTTTTTTCCTTTTTGCCACCAAGTTCCTTACCCAGCAAATTAATATATAATGAGAGAATAAAAGTTTGGTTCCTGGTATAGTTTTAGTTCAAGAAATATTTATTTATTTCTAATCCCAAGGCTAATGTGTTTAGCATAAGAGGGGGAAAAAAATCATGAGTTAGGCCTGCAACACAGTGGTCATTTCCACATACGTAGAGAACCACTTGGGCAGGCCCCATTGCCTAGTGATTAAATAGCAATACTATACAACACTGGAGAACAGAACATACATCAGCATAGCCAGCTTCTTCCCTAGCAGAGGAAGGAAATCCTTTCGCTATACTTAAAAAGTATAGTTGAAAGAAAAGAAAACTGAGGGCTTAAGCTGGAAATGCTCCTGAAACCCCAGCTAAACAGAACAGAACGCTACTATGTAACGAGTGTCTACTCTGTATTTGCACATACCTTTGGTTACATTTGGAGTCACCGTAGTATTTTTGATATCAGGACTGGCAGTTGTTTGTTCTGTCTGAGCAGGAAATTCATTGTTACTGCGAGGTTGTAGCGGTTGATTAAATTTTGGGGTCCGGCCTTGAAAAAAGTTTAAAACATTCTTTATTCTTTTACCTATACCAACTTGATTATGATAAAGTTATTTTATAACACTTTAAATATAGTTAGAGAACATTATAACCCAGCTGGCATTCCAGAGAATATCCAATTTTCACATTAAGAGCAGGCATACCTTTGGCTATTTTTGGAGGGGCTGTAGTATTTTTGAGGTCATTGCTGTTCCGAGGTGGTGGAGGTTGAGTAAGTTTTGGAGGACGACCTTGAAAAATGATTTAGAAAAGTTTAAACATTTTCCTTTTATGTAACATAATTAAAAGCAGTAATGTTAAGACTCCAACATTCTTAAAATAACTAACGCTGCAGAGTACTTTAAATCTCAGAGAGAAACGTATCATAAGGATAAATATTGCACTTTGCAGTAAATGTACAAATTTTATAAGGATTTCTGTTTTTAAATACTTAAAACACCTGAAAATAGTCTTAGGAAGGAGAATAATGGGGTGGAAAATGATGTTGGGTTCAAAAGCTAGAACGGTGTCATCACAATTTGATATATTATGTATTTGACTTACTTGGAAGAATTTATGGAGGGCCAACTACGTGTCAGGCACGGTGCTAGTTTTGGGGGAGACGATGGTAACCAATGTGTTGAAATATTATATAACATTGAGGGATAGTACTCTCAGTTTTAATTCATTCAAAGTAACAGACACTTAAAGTAAGGTTGCTGTTATAATCTTCAGTGGTTCTATGACACCAATATTACAGTACATGAGATCCTATTAAAAATGATTAAACTTAGGACCAGCAGTTGGCATATTGGCTATGTCGCTGAACTCTCATGTAGTTGACTGCAGTTCAAGTCCCAGACCCGGGAAGAGCTCACTGTGGAGATTCAGAAAGCTCTTCCGCTGGCAGAAAGCACCATGAAGGAAGAACATGGACGTCCTGGCGGCACAGATCTAACCATGGCATGCTTTTCTGCGTGAAATCACTCCCAGTGTGGCTGTAGAAGGGTGAAGTGCACCAAACAGAAGCCATGAACTCAGTCCAGAAAGCACTCATTTCTCAGAAAAGCAAATATGCTTTTCCCCAAGATTTATGAACACAAGTTTTAATATGGATACACTATGATTTAGTCAGAGGCTTAAAAACATCTGCTCAGTCTAAAAAAAGAGAGGTCTCACACACTATGATCCAAAGACAAGACAGCAGGAGTGTGGAAACAGTGCCCATTCTTGTTTTTGTTTGTTTGTTTCTATTTTAAGGTAACAGTATGCAAGTTCTGGAAGAAAACTCTTTAAGGGGCACCTTTAGTCTGGGGTTTTGGAGATTCTAAGATTTTAAGATAAGCACAACTTTTAAATGACTGTTCTTCCATTCAGGCATATGGTCTGGAGTTCTGCCTAAATACATGCCTTCTGTAAACTGTAAGAAGCTTTTGGAAAGACGCTGAGATCTCTTGCCTCTGAGAACTCTTGCTTTTCTCTGCACTTTCTACAACATGAGTTAAGAAATTGTTTTTGGTGGAAGTACATCAGAAGACAGAAGAGAAACTGACGTGTGGAAAGGTACAGAAAGTTTTATGAATCCAGACAAATTTTCATGAATGAAGTTCTGTGTGGTACAAGAGACTGGATAAAATGCTTCTTCTCTCTCTCTGCACCTTCCTGAAAACAAGGAGGCGTTTTGCTGACAACACAGACACCTACTCTACTGTGACACTGACACTTTTTTTTTTCTGAATTCAAATGAAATTTTATTTTTATCAACAAGTAGAAAAATTCCGCATTTTGTATATTTTAACTCCTGCATGTTGTATATTTCAACACCTTATTAATCTGACAACAAAAGTTGAAAGTGAATTCTAATAACATTTGTATTTATAAGCTGAAAAATGATCATTGTAAACATTTCAAAAACAAAGAACCAAGTTTTTTTATGTTAACTCAGAGAATTTTTTAAGAAGTGTTAGTTTCCACCAAAAGTTCTCTTTATTTTTTTCCTTTTTGCCACCAAGTTCCTTACCCAGCAAATTAATATATAATGAGAGAATAAAAGTTTGGTTCCTGGTATAGTTTTAGTTCAAGAAATATTTATTTATTTCTAATCCCAAGGCTAATGTGTTTAGCATAAGAGGGGGAAAAAAATCATGAGTTAGGCCTGCAACACAGTGGTCATTTCCACATACGTAGAGAACCACTTGGGCAGGCCCCATTGCCTAGTGATTAAATAGCAATACTATACAACACTGGAGAACAGAACATACATCAGCATAGCCAGCTTCTTCCCTAGCAGAGGAAGGAAATCCTTTCGCTATACTTAAAAAGTATAGTTGAAAGAAAAGAAAACTGAGGGCTTAAGCTGGAAATGCTCCTGAAACCCCAGCTAAACAGAACAGAACGCTACTATGTAACGAGTGTCTACTCTGTATTTGCACATACCTTTGGTTACATTTGGAGTCACCGTAGTATTTTTGATATCAGGACTGGCAGTTGTTTGTTCTGTCTGAGCAGGAAATTCATTGTTACTGCGAGGTTGTAGCGGTTGATTAAATTTTGGGGTCCGGCCTTGAAAAAAGTTTAAAACATTCTTTATTCTTTTACCTATACCAACTTGATTATGATAAAGTTATTTTATAACACTTTAAATATAGTTAGAGAACATTATAACCCAGCTGGCATTCCAGAGAATATCCAATTTTCACATTAAGAGCAGGCATACCTTTGGCTATTTTTGGAGGGGCTGTAGTATTTTTGAGGTCATTGCTGTTCCGAGGTGGTGGAGGTTGAGTAAGTTTTGGAGGACGACCTTGAAAAATGATTTAGAAAAGTTTAAACATTTTCCTTTTATGTAACATAATTAAAAGCAGTAATGTTAAGACTCCAACATTCTTAAAATAACTAACGCTGCAGAGTACTTTAAATCTCAGAGAGAAACGTATCATAAGGATAAATATTGCACTTTGCAGTAAATGTACAAATTTTATAAGGATTTCTGTTTTTAAATACTTAAAACACCTGAAAATAGTCTTAGGAAGGAGAATAATGGGGCGGAAAATGATGTTGGGTTCAAAAGCTAGAACGGTGTCATCACAATTTGATATATTATGTATTTGACTTACTTGGAAGAATTTATGGAGGGCCAACTACGTGTCAGGCACGGTGCTAGTTTTGGGGGAGACGATGGTAACCAATGTGTTGAAATATTATATAACATTGAGGGATAGTACTCTCAGTTTTAATTCATTCAAAGTAACAGACACTTAAAGTAAGGTTGCTGTTATAATCTTCAGTGGTTCTATGACACCAATATTACAGTACATGAGATCCTATTAAAAATGATTAAACTTAGGACCAGCAGTTGGCATATTGGCTATGTCGCTGAACTCTCATGTAGTTGACTGCAGTTCAAGTCCCAGACCCGGCGGCTTAAACTCACGCCAGGCGTGTGTACGTGTGTGCCCAAGATCCCGAGGGGGGAATGAAAGAGAAGGGATTGTGGTGTGGCCATCCCCCCTGGGGGGTGATTTCTCGCTTTCTGTCTCTGTCTCTCTCTGTCTTTCTGGCGAGCACACGTGCCCTATAGCAAAAACCTCTCAAAAAAAATTATTAAACTTAAGGGCTGATAGGGTGATGTCATGATAATGAAATGCTCTGTGAGGCAGGACCCACATGGTAAGGTCCCAGGGCTGCACTGGGTGGTTTCCCTGTACACGAGTTTTGTATGCATGTGATTAGGCTGGCTTGGGCTGGGGGTGAATCACAGGATAAAGACCCTCTCTGCCTCTCTCTCTTTTTCCCTCTCTCTCATGGGAAAAAAAAAAAAAAGTAAAAAACATATAAAAAATTCAGCCTGAGGTTAAATCTGGAAGTTAATTTCATCACATTACCTGAGGAATTATGCTATTCTTCTACTTGTAATTTTGAAAATCATTCTGCTATGTAACTTTGTAATAGGACCACTATTAATTTTTTAAAAATCCCTTTAAAACGTTGTAGTAAGTGTTCAAACACAAAATGTACACATTATTATACTTACTTTTGCAGAGAACAGCAGAATAATTTTAAATTAACAATCCAGTTAAAACACCATGCCTTGAATACACTGTGTCTTTACCTTTAGGGATGAACTGACATCCGAGCAGTTCCACTTTCATGGCAATTTTCTGCTGCCATTGGGTAGGGTTCACTCTAATAAAACGTGCAATAATTGGTGGCAAAAAGTTATTACGCACATCCTGGTGATAATCTTTGTTTCCTTGAAATATCTTTTAAAAAAACAACAACAAAAAAATTGATACTTGACATTAGCAAGTCAGGGCTAAATAGTTCCACTTAGACATATTTTTGTGTTTTTTTTTGCTCTGGGCCTTAAATAGCATCTGTAAAGCATAACAGTAAGTGTTAATTTCTAAGAAAATTAATTGTGATTTGGAAAAATTTTTAAGTATCTTCATCAATAATATTCATCAAAAATCTATCAAAGGGAGAGACAAGCAGATGGCATAATGGTTACATCGCTGGACTCCCACGTGGCTGACCATGGTACAAGTCTTGGACCTGGAGGCTTGAAACTCACAAGAGGCATGTGTGCATGCCTAAGATCCTGGAAGGAAAAAGGAAGAGAAGGAATTGTGGCTTGCCCTCTCCCCCTGGGGGGGTAATTTCTCACTTTCTGACTCTCTGGCAAGTGTATGCACCCTATAGGAAAAAACTCTCTTTAAAAAAAAAAAAATCTATCAAAGGAAAACACTGATCATCAAAATAATTTTAAGATAATTTGTGAATTTAATAAAAATGCTAAGCTGGCAATTTAGGAAAAGTGTGTCAATTGTAGTTAGACAGTTAATTGTATTTATAAAGTAATAACTCTAGTCCTGTGAAATTACCAACTAAAAATAACATATGATATAAACAATTACTTTCATTATATTAGTATATAAGTTTACTACATAAATACATATAAATAAAAATATTAATTTTATTTTAAAAGTAAAAAAAACAAATGATCATACAAGAACTTAGAGGCAATGCTTTGCTTGTGTAGTTTTCCTAAATTTTCTCAATACATAAACCAAAAGTGAACGCATACTAGTGAACACAACATAGCTATCTACCTCCACCTACTGGATAAACTGCATAAAAACAGCTTTCATTCTTCGTGCTATTTGAACCAGAAAAGTGCCTTGAAACACTGCTCCATATCTAATTTAATGATCATAAGTAATAACAAAAAAGTTAAATAAATAATCAGTAGGTAAAAATCGGATATTACATTACTACATAATTTCCCCAACTACTTAAAGCAGATCTTAATTATTTACAAAACATTTTCATGTACCTACTCAGATGTTCTTCATGACAACCCTGTCAAGAGGCAGGAACAGTTAACTGACTCAGAGCATGTATGTGGATTGCTCAGCCTGCCAATGACAGGGCAGTGGTTTGAGTCTGAGTTTCTGATTCAAATATCCGATTCCAATGAGCTAAAAAGAGCTCTGTTTGCTCCCTCAGGCCAACTCAAGTAGCTCAACTAAAGACTATCAGTTAAAGTGGATATGTGCTTAAAATCAAAGTGATTTTTTTTTTTAATCAGGTAAGGTGAGAGTAAGTAAATGTTTAACTTTCCAATTGAGTTATTTCCAAATAATCCTTCCTGAAATATGTTTTTCCTGGCTGGTACACATGACATTAGAATAAACCTCTAAAAATGAGTTAATAACTTCCATTTTATAAAAGGTTTGTCTGGGATTTTCAATAATCCCCACACTAGTAAGCTTCCATGCTTTTCACAGATACTACTCTGAAATAAAATAAAAGCAATCATTTGCAGTCTTACTGGATTAACTGAACATGAATGACAGTAAAATATCATTTTAGGACATGAGAATTACTGCTAAGGTCTTAAATCTATATCACCATGTCAATTTTATAAAAAAACTTAAAGGAAAGATCTTGTGAAGCTGAGTAAAAAAAGATTTTCTATACTCAAACTATATGAACACTTCCTGAGAATCTCTGTATACAGGGAGGTCTGCAAGGTGTCAATCAGGATGAAATGGAAGTCAGAGGCCCCACTCTCAAGGAACTTACAATTGTATCGGATATTACCACACCTAAATATAGCCTAATATAGACACTAATACATAATGAAAGCAAATTGTATGTTTATGTGTATATTAATCTCATTTTGTAAAACCAAACCAAATGTGGTCTCCTTCTCCATGTGTGTCCTCAAGCACATGTGCAAGCTTAGAAAAGATATGAAAATAAATATACCAATTACCCTGGAGTTGGGGGTAGATGAGGAAGTAAGTAAACTAAAGCATGTGAGAGAAAGATTATTATTTCATCTTTTTTTGGGGGAAGAATGATTTATTTAAATTTATTTATTCATTCAGTCATTTTCATTTGACCAGAGAAAGACAGGCACATAGGGAGAAGTGAGAAAGCAAGCCACCAGGTCTGAGACTCGAACCATAGTCCACCATGTGGGAGTATCCAGAACCTTAACCACCATACCACCTGCTGACCCTATTATTTCATCTTTAGTTCCGTTTGTAAATTTCAAAAATTTAACTGTATTCCCAAAGTAGAACACATACACAAGTAAATCCAGATGTATTGCAAGTAAAGGGTAGTCAAGTTTGGGGAATTAAACAGAAGATGGGTGCAGAAACTCAATTGTACGTGCGTTAGTGGGTAGAGGCTCATCAAAGGTGAAGTGCAAGCGATACTGAGAAGAGAAGAAGGCAAGCAGAAAGGTTTAGATTCATATGAAGACAACAGGGAGCCCCTGGAGACTTTTGAACAGAGAGATGAGAAAAGGTCACTGAAGATAGATGACCAAATCATATGTCCAGTAGAAAACGGCAACTATCAGATAATCAATACCAAAACCATCTGCAAGTTTCACTGAGAAAATGTGCTTACAATTTCATTCTAGAAGAGAGACACCTCTCTTTCTCGGGGAAGAGATCTTCCATGCAAAGATCTGGTGGTAGATCATGAGCCAGGGGTCTGCATGGAAGGGACAGAGACCCACCTGTACCTACCCTCCACCCGTCACCTTCTAGTTTACTCCAGCATTTCGTAACTTATGCTGACTAAGATAAAGATGCTATAACTGCCATCAGAAGTTCAGAACATTTTTGAGTAGGGAAGAACAAGTTCTCTAGGATGAAAGTGGTGATCTTGAGACGACCTTCCAAGTCTACAATATCCTATAATTGGATGCACTTTGGTTTTCATTTTCTCTCTTTCCTCACTTGCCTACAAAGTACTATTCTGGGAACAAACTCTACTTACCATTCAGTGGAATGGTAAACAAAACAAAACAAAACAAATACAAAACAAACAAACAAAAAAAACCCCAAAAGCAACAACAAAAACAAAAAACTCTATAAAGAAAAGAAATGACAAGTTCTTTTCTAGACTTTCTTAATAAAATATCTAAGTAATTCAGTTAAACATACAGTAATAAATCAGGAAAGTACTTATCTGTATAATCATCACTGAGAATTTTCTAACCATAGGTAGAAAAGGGAAGGCCAATAACTAACACTACCTAAAATAACCAGAAGAGGGCAGTGTAGGACAGACTGATCAGTAACTTCTACCTATGTATCTCTTTTATACAAGAGACCCCCTGTGGCTTTCATCAAAGGTCTACTGAAAAAAATGTTGAGAATACCTTAGTAATCATTTTACCTTATCCTGCTCCACACCAGGCTCTCTGTACACAGTCCACTTCTGCCCATCATCACTATACAGAATTCTGTAGGCAGACACATAGTAATTGTGCTCCACCATGGTGGATCCAGTGGTTACGATGCCTGAGGAACGAAGAATTAATTGTTTTGTTAGTGCACAGGGTTTGCATCTGAGGTTTGCTCAGCACTGAAGCATAAGTACCTGAGACCTGCTGTTCAAACGTTTCCACCTATGGCTCATTTCTATGTCTAAGTGAACGTTTCCAGTTACTAAATCCTTATCTTTATCCCCTCATGGAGGTAGCAAGAACTATGGCACACGTAAGCAAAGGACTAGTGTATTCTGGCAGTTTGTGTTCATATTATTGTAAACATATTTCAACTGCCAAGAATGATTTCCTGGAAATGAGCAGATTAAAGATGATCACTGGTATTATCTTCACTACCAAAGCAAAGTAAATCTTTTAACTAAACTATCTCAACCAATCCCAACCATTTGCTCTATTTCCCTAGATTAAATTTATATTCTGTGCGGGACCAGCAATTAGTGTAATGGCTATGTCGCTGGACTCCCACATAGTTGACCGCGGTTCGAGTCCCAGACCCGGTAGCTTAAACTCACGCCGGGCGCATGTGCGTGCGTGCCCAAGATCCCGAGAGGAGAATGGAGGAGAAGGGATTGCGGCGTGTCCATCCCCCCTGGGGGGTGATTTCCTACTTTCTATCTCTCTGTCTGTCTCTGTCTGTCTGGCGAGCGCATGTGCCCTATAGCAAAAAAACCTCTCCAAAAAAAAAGAAAAAGAAAAAAAAATTATATTCTGCACATGTGCTTTATTATTTATAGTACTGAAAATGGACCCCTAAACAAACTTCTCTTAATGACTGGAAAAGATGGTTATTTCAGATGTCTCAAGATCACTTCAGTAAAACACTACCTTAAGAACGATGTATTACAATGGAATACAAAAGCCATTGAGGATTAAATGTGAATGCCTTGCCTCTGTGATATTTTATAGAACTGTCTCCAGTGCAGATAACTTAAAAAACTATATAATGAAATTTCCAGTGCCCTGAGGCCAGCAGATGGTATAGTGGTTAAGGTGCTGGACTCCCACATGGCCGACCACAGTTCGAGTCCTGGACCCAGTGGCTTGAAACTCACTCTGGGTGTGAGCGTGTGCATGCCCAAAATCCTAAGAGAATAAGGAGAAGGGATTGTGGCGTGACCATCTCCCTAGTGAGTGATTTCTCACATTCTCTCTCTCTCTGTCTCTCCTGCGAGTGCACATGCCCTATAGCAAAAGTCTCTCTAAAAAAAATTTAACAAATTTTCAGTGTCCTAATTTTCTATGAAAAGCTTAGATGACACCATGTTTCCAAATAAGATCAGTACTGTGAAATGTCCTAGAAAATGATCTTTTCACCTGTTATCTTCTTCTCCTTATTCAGATCTATTTGTAGCCACTGATATTCATCAGTGGCAAAAGCAGCCCACGGAGGTCCAGGTTTTCTCAGCCTGGCTTTCTCGGGTTTCCAGCTGTTCTCCTGCCCTGTGTGGTCGGTCCACTCCAGCACGGACGAGGCCGTTATTTGAGGATCAGCAATCACGCCAGATTCCATGCCCAGTGTTCCGTAACAACCTGAAACGAAGATGAAAGCACGTTTGGTTTCCAGAAATAAATTCAAAATGGATGTAAATTTGCTCACTTCACACTCTCTATCCCATGTTCGATTAACATATACCATGCTAGTAACACTCTGTGTGAGAGAAATTTCAAAAGCAGGCAAATGTCTAAAAGAGCTAGGCATATTTCAACTGTGTTTCTAGTGACTTGCCG
>NW_006203415.1:351495-390870 GCF_000334495.1 Tupaia belangeri chinensis | reverse complement strand
CAGGCAGGAAAACGACAAAATGGCAAGCCCCTGTCTTAAAAAAAAATAACAATAAATTTTAAAAGATGAACAGCTAGGCAAGTATTTATTGGGCACATGTCACTGTGTGTCCTTAGGAAACCTACAAGAATATTTACTCACGAGCAACTGTCTACTGAACTTGTCACCTTCTCCTGGGTCACTCCCTGGCTCAGAGTATGACTCACCCCTTCACCTTCTTCATGTTTCGTGCATACACCACATTCTCTAAGAGGCTTTCCCAGATCCTACCCAAAACTTCAGACCAGTTCTCCTGCATTTACTATCTCCCTTCCTTATTTTTCTACTTAAAAAAAAATCCTATTATAAATGATAACTTACTACTTATCGCCAGTCCCTCACTACCCCAGTGTAAGCTCAGGGAGGCAGGAGGCTGGTATTTTGCTCACTGTTGTATCAACACCAGAATGGTATGTGGCAAACAAAAGAAGGTACTCAAGAAACAGTCTGTGTTTAACAAACTAATTCTTTCTCCAGACAAGTCCAAAAGTATCTTAAGATACATTCCTTGCTTACACGCTCATTTCCCTACTCATATGAAAAGCACCTTCCTTACTTTACAATGTTACCATGACAATTAAACAAAGTACAAAACACCAGCAAAAGGCAGTGACTGACAGTCACTAATCAAAAATATTAGCTATTACACAACTTATAAGTTATAGTCCATAAAAGACTTACCACTTGTCTTAAATGTAAAGAGACTTGTAGATAAGTGTCCCCTGAAAGAAAGAGACATTTTTTTCTGTGTAATACATAACACATTGACTTCCCCATATTTGTCTTAGTGAAACTTTTTCATTGGTTTCCTTTTTCTCTCACTTAAAGAATTAAGATTCCATAGCCCTTTTCCTATATGCATTTATCACTCCATTTCACACAATTAATGCAAATGTACCCACAAAACCTTTATTATATACTATTTCTCCATTGTGAATTAATGTGACTCCTAAAACTGTTTGAAGGCAACTGTTTTTGATGAAAGTATACTAAAGGTGTAATTCTCAGAAAACGAGACTTGAGTTTCCTCCGGTACACGGGAAGTAAGCTGGCTACTAGAAGAGGAAGTCAGTGTGTGTGGGAACAAGTCTCGGGACTAGCACGCAGCATTACAACTGGACTCTGAAGAACAGGGCAGAACGCATGAGCTGAGAGAACGGCAGGTGGGCCAAGTGGCTGGCTTACCCCATGAGAGGAGGAAGGACCCCAGGAAACTGGGAGGAATAAAGCCATCAGAGTGTGCATTCAGCACAATACTCAGACCTTAAAGGTAGAACGCAACTATCTTTATTTTTTAAATTATGGAAAATACACACACACCCCTTTCTGAATGAGTAACGGGAAAAGAATGAAAGGATGTGCATAAAAATCAACTAGAGAGGGGCCAACAGGTGGCGTCGTGGTTAAGGTACTGAATTCCCACATGGCCGACTGCTTTTGAGTCCCAGACCTGGTGGCTCAAAAATCATGCTGGGTGTGTGTGCGTGTATGCCCAAATTCCTAGGACAATGGAAGAGAAGGGATTACAGCGTTGCCATCTTCCTCTGGGGGTGATTTCTCACTGTCTCTCTCTGGTGCACAAACATGTTCTATGGCAAAAACTTAAAACAAAACAAAAGCAAACAAAAAAATCTAGAAGAAATCCGAGAAAGGAAAGGTAGTTGACTCTACAGCAAGGGTAGGCCAATGACAGCCCATGAATGGCATCTTTTGTAAACTCAGTGAGCTAAGGATGGCTTTCACATGGTTAAGGAGTTATATATAAAACTTCTAAAAAGTACATGACAGAGACATGTGGCTCAGAAAGCCTAAACAATTTACTAGCTAGATTTTTACATAAGAAGTTTGCAGATTCACGCTCTATAGTTCCAGGTATGAATCATGCTCTTGTCTTCTGAATGAAAACTGTCATTGGATCTTGTAAGAGAAGCTGGTTTCAACTGTACTTGGTAGTGGCTGCAAGACGAAGTGTATGTAAGAGCTGAGATTTATAAAAACAGATCGCTAATACTGCATTTCTTCCACTTTTGATACCTAGTCTGCTTGTAAATCAGTAAAACATGGTCGACACCATAAAAATACACTCTTAAAATATTCTCTTGGAATGAGAACCACCCTGCCCTTCCAAAAGACTACTTTTTGAAGTAAAACAAGCTAACATAGTGTAACAATGACGATACTCTTTGGAACACTCGGACATGGAGCACACACAAACGAGTGCTTACTGTATAAAGGTTATTTCATGAACATTCACAGAGATACTGCTGACATCTAGTCCCTCGCCTACCCCTACCCAGCATGTTTATTATAAACAGCATCTATACTTACACCACCGATGTAACGTTGTTAGCCAAGGAACTCTCATAGTATGGGATACCTTTGCTAATTACAACACTGATTTGGCCACCCAGAGTGTTTGACACTACTCCTGCATGCACACCAGCCATGCACAATGGTGAGGACTTGAGGAAGGGAAAAAGGAAAGATTAGGTTTTAATTTTCTTTTGATAATTCATAAATAAGATACTTTTACTTCCTCAAGCGTTTTCTTATGAACATAGATTACTAGTATTTTAACAACAGATACGTAACAGAATTATATAAATGTAAAACGAAAAAAAATTCCTAAAAAATAAAGATAAGGCTATATAATAGAAACATATCTATTCTGAAGTCTTAAAAAAATAAAGTTATATCATGACTTTTAATAAGTCTATATCTAACTTACATCTCTATATCCATGAGGAACTGTTCCAGATATCTCAGCAAAAGGAAGGAGACAACCAGCAGGACAGTACTTACTAAGGAATGAAAATATGGGAAAGATTATATAATGCTGCACTTCCTGTAGAGAAAGACCAAAAACATCATATATGCATTTTTTTTCAGTTCAATATAAACATCATAATTTCACCACCCTCAAAGAATCACCAATTTTAAAAAATCCTTTCATGGGTGTGGTAGCTTGGGAAACACACTGGGCGCATGAGCATGCATGCCCAGAATTCTGAAAGGAGGGAAAATGGAGAAGGGACTGTGGCAGGACCATTCCCAATAGGGGTGCTTTCTCACTTTTCCTCTTTCTCTCTCTACTGCAAGCATACACATCCTCTGGTAAAATTTAAAAAAAATAAATAAAAGTCCTCTCAGATTTTCTTGCATTTCCATGTATAAAACATGTCTTTACTCTCATATTTATAAAAATGTTCTTATATTCTACACAGTGCATTACATCATAGTGAATGGTATGCCTATTTCTACTATAAGATCTATTAACATATTTACTAGTTACATGATATTCTAGTTTGTGGATAAACCATAATACAGTTAATCAATTTTCTATTTATCAAATTTAAGTTGCATTAAAAGAAGTTTGGCATTCACTTATTTATACGTTCACTCCTCTACCTAACGACTCACTCAAAACATTTCTCTAAATATTTATCATGTTATCTCTTGAACGTTGGGCTGTGCTAGTGCAACGGTTTGAATGTTTCCCCCAAAATTCCATGTGCTGGAATTGGGTTGGACCGTGACTGGATTAAGAGAAGACTTCATCCAATTACAATGTTGAAAGCTGGGGCCACTGGGAAGTGATCGGCATCAGGGTGGGGCCCACATTTGAACACTACAGATTTATAAGGAAGAACAAAAGACAGAGAGAGACATTCCGTGTGCACATCTATCCCCTCCTGTGTCATGACGTAGCCAGAAGACCCTTGCGGATGCTAGCAGCATGTTCTTGAACTTCTCAGCCTCCAAAACTGTGCACTACATAAACCTCTAGTATTTTTAATTTCCTAGACTCAAGTATTGCTATTATTAACAAACAGAGCTCTGGGCCTCACTGAGTTTACATTCTGTGGTAGAAGACACTAAGCCAATACTTAAACAATGAATTAGATTTTGATTCTACTATTAAGAAAAGTACTCTGAAATAACTGGGAGAAGTCTAACTGAATGAAAGCAATACGAACATTCGGGAAACTTACTACGTGCCAGGCACATCCTAAATGTTTCAGATAATCCACACAAAAACCCTATGCAGTGGGCACTGTTATTATCCTCACTTTACAGATAAAGGAACCAGGAACCAAGGGGTTGTGTGCCCACAAAGCTGGTGGGTGGCAGATGGGCTCCAGGATCTGTGCTCTTACTGAGGCCTCTGAAGGAGTGAAGCTGGGACAGTGAGCTAACAGACGTCACTGGAACAAGTGGTGGGAAATGGAGAGATCAGAAGAAAGGGCACCCTATGCAGCAGGACAGCCAGGCGTGTGCCGGGAAGTGAGGATGGCCAGTGTGAACTGAGTGCGGAGAGCAAAAGTACTTGGAGAGAAAGTTAGAGAAATCGGCAGAGGCCAGGTCATGCAGAAACCCCATGGCCATGGCAAGGGCTATGGGATATATCAGAAAAAAATAGGAAGTCAATAAAAGATTTTGACAGTTTACATATATAACCTGATTCATGTATATACTGGGTTGTCAGGAAAGTCATGATCATGACGCATTTTTGTATAGAAAAACAGAAAAATATGTCATGACTTTCCTGACAACATAATTGCTTGCTATAGCGTATATGCGCTTGCCAGAGAGAGACAGAAAACATATGAAAAATCACCTCCCAGGGGCATGGCTATGCTGCAATCCCTCTTCATTCTCCTTCTGGGATCTTGGGCATGGATGCACATGTGCCTGGCATATTTTTCAAGCTGCCAGGTCTGAGACTTGAACCATGCAGTCAGCCATGTGAGAGCTAGCCACCTGAACCTTTGCCTACCTGCTGGCCCCTGATTCCTGTTTTTTAAAAATGTTATTTTGGTGAGTGGGAAGAAATGAGACTGTGTAGAATCATGAGTGGAGGCTGGGACGCCTGTTGGCAGACAGTGCAATAACCCGGGGAGTGGATGATGGAGCTGGAGAGTGGATGGAGGGCAGCTAAGCCCCTCGCAGGGCTTCCATACTCCCATGCCAGGTCCAGGGTCCCTCTCAAATACTGAAGAGCGTGTCCTTCGTACTGAGAGAGAGTCCTATCTAAAGCCAAAACTCAAGTTCTCTGGAAAATGGTAGCAAATTGGGAGGCGGTCGAGTGAAATGAGTCTTAAAAGTTGAGAATGATTTTGCGAAAAGCCAGAACAGTAAAGAGATTCTAAGCAAAAGTCCTTAGAGCCCAGAGCAGTGCAAATAATCCAAAGATGCAGTACATAAAATATGAATGGAAAAATGGCCCAAGTACTACTTGTGAAGGACCCTAAAGAACAGGCTAAGAAATTGTAAAACTCATAGTAAAAGTTTTTTTCGAGATTCTGAAGCAGTGAAATGATCAAATATGCATTTTTTCTTTTCTTTTTTTTTTTTTTTTTTGAGAGGTTTTTCGCTATAGGGCGTGTGTGCTCACCAGACAGACAGAGAGAGACATAGAGACAGAAAGCGAGAAATCACCCCCCAGGGAGGATGGTCACGCTGCAATCCCTTCTCCTCCATTCTCCTCTCAGGATCTTGGGCACGCACGCACACGCGCCCGGCATGAGTTTTAAGCCACCGGGTCCGGGACTCGAACCGCAGTCGACTACGTGGGAGTCCAGCGATATAGCCATTACGCTAACTGCTGGTTCCCCAGATATGTATTTTGAAAATCAACTTGGCAGTAGTGTAAATGGCAGAACAAAGCCTGCAAAAATTAGAAGTGGGTAATCAATCAGGAGTTGAACTTCGTCTAGGCCAGAGACTAAGACATGAAGCAGAGAAACAGTACACATGCTGAAGAATTCTGATAGCCTAAATTGCCCCCTTCCTTTTTATATGAAAGTAGCTTTTCTACTTTAATTTGCACTTTTCCCAAATTTTAAGATTCTACTTTTTCTATAGTTCTACTTTGAAAGCATATTAAACTCATACTTTCATCTTAGAGAAGATCTATATGCTACAATTGAAGCAAAATTTAAACACAGCAACTAAATGTCTTCAAATAAGCTCTAATTTATTGTGTCTTTGAACAATGATTACGTGTCACATAATAGACATTTATCTTAAGTGTGTACAGAATGAAAATAAAAAAGTGAAAGAAGTAGTTAACTCCTACTGACCAGGATGCCTCTCAAATGCTGGAGAGAGAATCCTTCAACAAAATTAAACAAACACGCAAAAACAAACAAAATCACAAAAATGGTCATACCTGAACTCAGGTTCCAAAAAATTAGATGCAGTGTCCAAGCAAGTAATTAGATCTAGAAAAACAAAAAACTGACTTAGTAATATACAGATTTATTTTCCTAAAATACTAAATATCGCAGGATTCTAAATTTTAAAATCTCAATGGCATGTCAAGGTGGCGATAAAAACGTCACAAATTTTTGTTTAGTATGATTTTTTTCTTAGTTTCTGGAGCTGTGTCTCCTGAATACTGTTAACCACCATCTCACCCTGTGGAGTCACATGTCCTATCTATAGAGCATACAGAAAGAAGTAAAACGCCCTTAAAGCGGTTTTTGTAAAATATAGTTCCTAAAACAAAACCTATTTATCACATAACTAAAAATAACCCTTTGCTACTGATAGAGAAAGAAAGACAAAAAGGAGGTGAGTTAATTCTGTGGCTCTGACTACTACCCAAAATCTGGTTCCCTTAAGCAGCAGCATCACTATCTCCTGAAGAATTTACTAGAAATTTGAATTCTTGAAGTCAATCCAGATTTACAAAATCTCTGGAGGTGGGGTTCCAATATCTGTTTTAACAAGTCCATCAGATAGTTAAGCACACTGAAGTTAGAGAAGCACTACTCTAAAAGAAAACAAAACAACAATTTTAAATATCTATCTAGACATAAAGCACTTCAAAATAAGAACTAACCTAGCTGTTTTGAGGAGGAGTTAGGAATGAGTAAGGTTGAGAACAAACCTGATGACGTAAATTCTTCTGAACGGAATGATGAATATCTACTAGAACTGGAATAAAAATACCAGATTAAGAGAAATCAAAAAGAAGAGGAGAAAGCACTGAGTTAGAGGAGGAGGGAAATGAGCAATTTAAGAAAAGAGATTATATAGAGGCTGAAAGTTCTTCTAGTCAAGCCCTTCAGATGTGCCCATCTTGCTTCCAAAAAACACAAGTTGATTCTTTTTTCCAACAGAACTGCTGCAAGGATGAAATGGAACAAGAAAGATATGGGCCATCAGTGACTGCAGCAACCAGATGACCTAAGCACACTGAAGAACATAATAAAAGATTAAAAGAAGAAATGTTAGATAAACTAAAAGATTTTAGGAACTTGGTTCTCTGAACTTTTGGGCTGTCCACAGAAAATTTCCAGATCAAACAGGATTCCTCTACTGACTTCTACTCCATCAATTTTGTTCAAAATCCAAATAATAGCTTTAAAAGCTGACAGGGAAATCATGTGCTCAAATAAATAACAATTTCACATCTCAAGGAACTGGAAAGCAGCAACCAAAAAAACCCACAAAAATAACAGAAGAAAAGAAACAGTAAAGATAAAAGCTAATATGAAATAGAGAATGAAAGAACTGTACAAAAAAAATCAATGAAACAAAAAGCTGTTTTTGAGAGGATAAATCAACAAACCATTAGGTTGACTAATCCAGGAAAACAGAGAAAGGAACCAAGTAGATAAAATCAATAATGAAGTTGGTAATATTACAATCAATACACCAGAAAGACAAAAAATGATGCAAGAATACTATGAGTGACTATATGCCAACAAACTAGAAAACCTAGATGAAATGGAACAAATTTCTGGACACACACAAGTTATCTAGGCTGAATCAGGATCATGTAAACAGATCCAAATAGACCAATAAGTGATGGGACTGACTGAATCAGTAATTAATAGTATCCCAACAAAGAAACATCCAGGTCCAGATGGCTTCACTTCTGAACCGTACAAAACTATTAAAGAGTTAACCCCAATTCTCAAGATTTCTAAAGATTCAAAAAAAAAAAAAAAAAAGGAACTCTCCCAAACTCATTCTATGAAGCCACTACCACCTCAATACCAAAACCAGACAAAGAATTAATAAGAAAAGAACACTAGAGACCAATATCCCAGTTGAATACTGATACAAAATTCTGAACAAGGTACTAGCCAATGGAATTCAACAGCATATGAAGAAGATTACACACCATGAACAGGCAGGCTTTATCCCAGGGATGCAAGGATGGTTCAACATACGCAAAACATCACATTAACAGAAAAAGATAAAAACCATGTGATTCTATCTACAGATGCAGAAAAAGCATTTTATGAAATATAACATCTGCTCATGATCAAGACTCTCAGCAAACTAGGGACAGAAAGGACATTCCTCAACATGATAAAAGCCATATACAACAGACCACTGCTAGCATCATACTAAATGGGGAAAAGTTGAAAGCTTTCCCTCTTAAAACCCAGAACAATATATAGCTGCCCACTTTCTCCACTCCTTTTCAATATAATGCTGGAAGTCCTAGCCAATGCCATCAGACAAGAAAACAAAATAAAATGCATTCAGATAGAAAAAAGCAGCTAAGTTATCTTACTTGCAGATGACATGATTATATACACAGAAAATCCAAAGAAATTCACCAAAAACCTCCTAGAATTGATAAATGAATTCAGTAAAGTAGGAGGACACAAAATTAATATACAAAAATTTATAGCATTTATATACACCAACAATGAACAGATTGAGGCAGAATTAAAGAAAGCAATCCCATTTACAATAGCCACAAAACAAGTAAAATATTTAGGAATAAGCCTAATCAAAGAAGTGAAAGACCTCTACAAGAAAAACTATGAAAAACTGAAATTTTGAGAGTGATCCAAAAAACAAAATCCCATGTTCCTGGATCAGAAGAATCAATATTATCAAAATGTCAGATCTACCCAAATTAATTTACAGATTTAATGTAATTTCAATCAATGTGCCAGCGCCATTCTTCACAGAACTAGAAAAATCAATTATAAAATTTATCTGGGATCATAAAAGACCCCATATCAGCATGCCAAGACAATACTGTGCAAAAATAATAAAGTAGGAAGCATCTTGTTACCTAACTTCAAAATATAATACAAGACAGTGATAATCAAAACAACACAGTACTGGCGAAAAATAGACACACTGACCAATGGGGGAAAAATGAAGTTGTTTCAGAAAATGGTGCTGGAAGAACTGAATATCCACCTGCAGAAAAATGAAGCTGGACTCCTATCTCTCATCATTGACAAGATAATCAACTCAAAATGAATCAAAGATTTAAATATAAAGCCTGAAAATATAAAAGTACTGGTAGAAAACTTAGGGGAAGCTCTTGAAGACACTGGAGCAGGTAGAAATTTCTTCTAAGACCCCCAAAGCACAGGCAATAATCCAAAAAAATAGACAAGTAGGATTAAATCAAACTAAAATGTCTTCACATCAAATAAAATAGTAATTAGAGTGGAAAGATAACCCTCAGAATGGGAGAAAATATTTGCATATAATTCCTCAGACAAGGGATTGATAACCAGAATATACAGAGAGCTCAAACAGCTCACCTATAAAAAAAATGAATAATCCAAAATAAAAAATGAGCAAATGAGCTGCACAGACAACTCTCCAAGGAAGAATTATGAATAGCCAAAACGTATATGAAAAAGTTAAAAATCTCTTGTCATAAGGGACATACAAATTAAAACCACAATGCAAAACTATTTAACTCCTGTTAGAATGGCTAGGATCAAGGAAATAAAGAATGAGACATGCGAAGGGCACCATTTTACACTGTTCATGGGAATGTAAAATAGTACAACCTCTGTCAAAAACAATATGAAGGTTCCTCAAAATCTACAAATAGAGCTACCATATGACCCAATAATCCCATTCCTTGGTATTTACCCAAAGGATAGGAAAACAGTCAAAGACACTCACAAATCTGTGTTTATTGCAGCATTATTCACAATTGCTGACATATGGAATTAACCTAAGGGTCCAAAACATGACTAGGTTGAAAAACTATGGCACATACATCCTATGGAATATTACTCAGCGGTAAGAAACAATGAGACCGTCATTTGATTTAAAGTGGATGACTACAGAGAGATTAATATGTATAGAATGTCTCCTTTCTATGGCAGAAATGGAAAGATCTGAAGATATGGTAGTAGAGAAGGTAAGCGTAGAGACCAGAGACTATAAAGGATGGGAATGCATGGCAGAAGGTAGCAGAAGGGGCAAAGGGAAGAAACATTTAACAGACAAAAAAAAATGTGAAGTTTTCTGTTGGAAAAAGATGAAACACATTTTCTAAATTTTGTTTTACAAAATAAACTATAAGAACAAAGAACTTTCCTTGAATTAAGACCTAGTTCATAGGTTATATTAAAGGTTATGTTAATGACTTCTTCCTGCTCTTAGAAAGCAATTACAGCATATGTGTTGAAGTGCCTGGTCTACTACCTTACTTTTTACCTGGTCCTGGCATCTCATCTCTCCACTCCTTCTGTTCCCCTGGCATAAACTGTTCTTTTGGCCTGGAAGGCTCTTCATTACCCTTTAGACTAGGTGATTCCTCTCTAAGATCTCAATACTGCTTCCTTATGGAAGCTGTCCTTGGGATAGCAGAATTATCCCTGACCTTCACAAATCAAACCCTCTAGCACATAGTAGGTACTTAAGTTTTATTTTAATGAATGAATGGCTATTGTGTTCATAGTATCATGCATTATGCAAGAGTGATCTGTTGGGGTAATTATAGTTATAAGCAATACCATTTTATAATGCCTAGTCCCTAGACAGAGATCAAAGCTGTCTCGTTTTCACCTTTGTATTGCTTGCAGCAGTCACAGAGTATGTTATGAACACTTACTGAATCAATGGATGAATAGGTTTTGACTTTCAGCATGTCTGGCTAAGTCTAATGATTTACTAACTTACAGAAAGAAAAATGTGGAAGACCCAAAGGCAATTAGAGAAATAAGTGATTTCACATCTAAATCCCTGGCTAAAGAACTGTGTCAAAGGTGGCCAATTCACTAATGGAGATGACACCTAGAATACTTCCTAGCACACTGATAGAACACAAACATTTGTTAAATTAATGGTCACAATAGCAAGCACAGCATAATTGGTCATTCTATTTTACAATTCTGAAGAAGCTTTGTTTATTATCCAACTGAAATGCATCTTGAAGGGACTAAAGCATAATTGTGTTATATGAATAGGAAAGTAGTATTTTGAGAGCAATTGTTTAAATTAGTATCTATACACCATAGACATTCAAATGATGATGATTTGTGTTTCAAGAGCCTAAGAAGACAATGCCTAGATAGCAGTGTACAACAACCTAGTCAACCAACTGGGAAAGTCAGACAAATTGAATTACCTATAGTCTAGTTATTCCTGACAATCTTCGTACAGCATCAATACGAATTGATTTTCTACTTTGCTGCTCCACTTAAATATTCAGCATCCAAGATTAGATGTTGAACTCTAAGATTAACAGACTGGGATGAAAAAGTACCTGTGTGGTTCAACACTGCATTCTAGCAACAATAAAGCTGCCAGTTGGCCCCATTACCTTTGGGCCACATGCCAGAAAGCTGGTCAATTATGGACATATTCAATCAGGACAGGGTTTTTGGTGGCAAGTCTATACAGTGCTGAAACTCCACATTATGTCTTGCAAATGTGTAGCTCACTAACCTTGATCTCAAATTCCTCTAAACTGAAAAGAGCTCCCTAGGAGGAAAAAGGGAATTCGAAATGGACAGCTACAAGGAGAGCCAAGATAGAAGAACAAAAAGCAAGCCATGGGTGCACATTTTGACATTTACTACTCCACCAATGCAAAGGAAACATCAAATTAAGCAGAGAATTAAGCTTTAAAATATGTCTTTCTTGCAAGTATTTCTCAAATAAATGGCCTTCCAGAAAATTGTCATTACAAGGTATCCATAAAAAGATACAGCCTGGACAGATGAATCTAGTTCAAAAGAAACTGTCTGCCTTGGAGATTCCCAATGCAATGTATAAATTATCATAACCCATGACACAGAATTGAGAGTCCAGGAAAAAAACCTCCATTTGTAATCAACAGACTTTCAAGAACATTGCCAAGATAATTCAATGGTGAAAAAAAATTCATCTTTTTTTTTTTTGAGAGGTTTTCGCTATAGGGCGCGTGCACTCACCAGACAGAGAGAGACATAGACAGAAAGCGAGAAATCACCCCCCAGGGGAGATGGTCACGCCACAATCCCTTCTCCATTCTCCTCTCAGGATCTTGGGCACACATGCACATGCGCCCAGCATGAGTTTTAAGCCACTGGGTCCAGGGCGCAAACCGTGGTCGACTATGTGGGAGTCCAGCGACATAGCCATTATGCTAACTGCTGGTTCCCAAAAAATTCATCTTTTTAACAAATGGTGCTGGGACAACTGGATATCTATAAGCAAAAGGATAAAATTGGACCCCTACCTTAAACAGCACACAAAAATTAACTCAAAGAAGATATAAATTTCAGAGCTAATACAAAACTTTTAGAAGAAAATGTAGGAGTCAATCCATACTCAATTTTGTGTGTGTGCTAATTTTAAATGAACACTCACTACACACAAAAGAGAATTTATAATATAGATGTTACTGTACAAAGTACACAGTATATAGCTGGCCTTCTGTAACAGCAGGTTCTGCATCTGCAAATGTGAACAATTGTCAAAAAATATCTGGAAAATTAGTGGTTGCATTGGTACTGAACATGTACAGTGCATGCAAATACTATACTTTTCATATAAGGGACTTAGAAAATCTGTGCATTTTGATATTTGTAAATGGATCTGAAACCAATCCCCTGTGGATACTGAGAGGTGACTGCACTACATTTGGGTGCTGCAGACAAGAGAGGGTGTAGTGATAGTGAGTGGAAAGAGCCAGCAGGTAGCATGTTGGTTAAGGTGCTGGATCCACACAGCTGACTCAGCAGTTTGAGTCCCAGACCGGCAGCTTGAAAAACACACTGGGCATGTGTGAGCGTGTGTGTGCTCAAAAGCTCCAAAGAAGGCTAGAGGAGAAGGGACTGTGGCGATGGCCATCCATCCTGGGGAGATTTCTCACTTTCTCTCTCTCTCCCTCTCTGGTGAGTGCAAGCACCCTATAGCAAAAACCTACAAAGAAAAAAAAAGTGAGAGGAAAGTTCTCAGGGATTATACTGAGGCAGATTGGCATTCTTTTTCTTCATTGTGTAGACTAAAAGAGGGTCAGGTTCTACAGTGTCAATTCTACACTAATCTTAGCAGAACATGGTAACTCAAAGGGAGTGTAATCATAATCCCAAGAAAAAGATTTCTATCCTTCCCCTTTATGTACCTTCCTAAACCCTAGAAAGCTTTTGAGAGGAGGGACCTGAAGGGAGGATAACATGACCATGAGGAAGAGCACAAGAGAGTGCAGAGGAAGACAAGCTAATAATAGCAGGATGAAAGATGTTAGGGTTTTCTCATTGATGATTCCAAAGGTCAGAATTTCTAAAGGCAGCTTCCAAACTTAGCAATATTACTACTATCAGGTAAAAGGGACAGTTTTTCTTTAAGTATAATTTAAAAATTTTCCAACATATAATAGTATGAAAGCTTTAGAACCTTGTAAGTGTGCCATTAAGTACTTAAACATGAAATCTTACAATGGCCCATGAAGTATGACAAATATTATATATGTTAACCAATTGATTAATAAAACAGCACTTTAGTATCTTAGAAACATTTTTGATCGACAGCATTGGCTATTTCTGAGATTGCAAGATTGCACAATACATTTATTTAGACTCCCCGCCTCCCAATTAATACTGTTTTGTATTCTTGACTGACTTGAAAAAAAAGCTCTCCACAGTGTTAGCACCCATCACTTACAACAGTGTAACACAAACTGCAGGATATAATTAGTTCCAGGGTATAATTTTTGCCTAGTTGAAGCCATTTATTTCTAAAGAAAGGAAAGCCTGAATGACTGTATTTATTCTTACTCAAGAAAGCATGAAGTACCATTCCTAACTTAGTGTATTTATGTAACAGAAAAGAAAAAATTAAATAAAAAGACAATATATACCTAGAAATTCCTCTTCTCTATCTGCTCTAAAATTTATTAAACAACCAAATTCCCTGAGCCTGAAAGAGTATGTCATCCTGCTTTTGTAATTCACACCTTGTCAGTAACTGTGCATTGTGGGTATGTGGACAGCTACTTTGCTCAAGTGCTAGAGGATGTTGATAAGGCTAGTCTTATTGTTAAATTCTCCTGATCATATTATTGTGTGATATTAAGACTAATTCTTTATTTCCATGACAGGAATAAGGCATTCATTTATACCATCTGCAATTTTGTTAAGAGTTTATAGTAGTATGGGGCCGGCAGGTGAAACGGTGGTGAAGGGCGCTGGACTCTCACATGGCCGACTGTGGTTCGAGTCCTGGACCTAGCGACTTGCCCTCCCTCTCTCTCGTGCTCTCTCTTTGTCTCTCTCTCTCTCCTCCTCTCTGGTCGAATTAAAAATAAATAAATAAATAAAGTTAAATGAAATAATTCTTAAAAAAAGAGTTTATAGTAGAATATATTACACTCTATTGTGATTCAGAATGAACTTACATTTCCTAAGTGCCACTTACTATACTAGGCATTTTACCTCCCCTTTTATATGATGTTGTTAGAGATTCAATCATAAGTTTTTCTTAGAAATGATACATCTATGGGAAATCCACAATAAAAGCTCAGAAAACAATTTCATAGATTAAAATAATAAATGCTTTCTTATGAATGAGGTAGGGAGGCATGGCTCAGCTGCCTAAGCAATCAGCCATGCAGTCATTCACCCACAAATAGTTAACTAGGTCAAATCAAACCTTTATACCTAAAGTCCTATGTATTAAAAAATAAATCTAAGACATATTAACAGATAGCATAATTCACCTGTACGAACGAATCTAGGATGCTAATAAGTACAGTCATATTTATCAGGGAAGGATACAACCACTGTTTAGCACAAGGCAGTACAAACACATACGGAGTCCCTTCACACATTCCAACATACAAAGAAAAAAGTGAAACAAACAAAAAGCAAACACTAAAATCATTAAAGTGCTCTTCAGGTTGTTTTTATTTCAGAGTTTGACATAACTCTAACCAATAAGTTGAACTGCCTCTTTCGGTTAACATCTAACTAACATATTAATTCTACTTTAAATTTCTCTTTCTCTGCAAAACTGGTAACACTTTGTTCATCAGCACCTTCATTCTACAAATTGACACTAAAATACAGATATTTTTCTGCATATTAATTATATCATACAAACCACACACACATGCACACACACTCATTTGTGTGTTAACATAAATGTATCTGAAGATAGGAATATAAACTAAAACTTCATTAATAAGACCTTATTAAGATGAACTTAATTGTTTAAGGGTATTTGAATGTTTGTCAGGTATGACAAGAACAAAAATTGGAACACAATATAAAAACGAAAAGCAGAAAACTAGCTAAGTAAGTATAGTCCTCAAAACAAAACAGATTGTACACAATTACTGTAGAGTTAAGGCAGCAATCGAAGGAATCTGTACTCCTATTTTTAAAACCAAAAACATTCCATGTAGGGGGGAAAATACCAGTTAAAGAAATTTGGACTTTCATAAAGGAATTCTTTATTCTGCCCTATTTCACTTATAAATTAATGTAATCTGATGTAACATGGAAGAAATGGAAACTATTTACAAAAAATGTGGTTAAAGAATGAAGCAATCAGAAAATTTTTATTCTATTAGTGTTAACTGTCATATAGCAACAATAATCCTATTGAATGGGAATATTTTCTACGCTCAGCTGCTCACAAGTCTTAAGCACACTGTCATCAGTTTCAAAGGGCTGGCAGGTGATGGATGAATAAGCATTTATGAGTGCAAAATAGGAAGTATGTCAATATCTACCTTGGATCATTTTATCTCACATGAAATTTTAAATGATTTACTATTTTCTCTCCCCCCAAAGAGCAAACTTTAGACAGATTAATAAAAAATTCTGGATTGGTAAAATTTGAGGTCGCAGGGTTCAAAACTGTCTTTTCAGGGAACCAGCAGTTAGCGTAATGGCTATGTCGCTGGACTCCCACATAGTCGACCGCGGTTCGCGTCCCGGACCCGGTGGCTTAAAACTCACGCCGGGCGCGTGTGCGTGCGTGCCCAAGATCCCGAGAGGAGAATGGAGGAGAAGGGATTGCGGCGTGACCATCCCCCCTGAGGGGTGATTTCTCGCTTTCTGTCTCTATGTCTCTCTCTGTCTGTCTGGCGAGCGCACGCGCCCTATAGCGAAAATCTCTCTCAAAAAAAAAAAAAAAGAAAAAACTGTCTTTTCAGTGATGACTTCACGTTCTACAAAAAGAATACCAAGATTACCACTTTACAACCGTGCGTGCTACATAGATACACAGACACATACACATCTCAATCACGACACACACAAATAAATGCTGCCTTGAAGGCCTAGAAGCTTTGAATGCAAATTTGTATGTCTTCTGAGTTCATCGTTATATAACTAAAGTAACTTTGCAAAATAATTGCCCATCCTAGGAATGCTGACTCTTCTGAGAAACTAGCCACTGTTGAACAGATTCAAAAATAGGAGTTCTAATTGTGCATCTATAAAACTCATCTTTCAAGCCCAATGGTAAATGCTTTGTTTTTAAACTTATCTTTTAGAATGAAAATAAGGTAGCATTTATTATTATATTAGATGAATAGATCTGAGTTAGTTTGGTCCCCTGAGTGGTTGGTTCTGCCTTCATAGTAAATTAGGGAGTATCCCTCTATAGAATTCCCCACCCCCACCATGAACAGATAGGTTTATTTTAACAGTAAATTTGAAACTCTTGCCTAAAGCAAAAGTACTACAGTTACTATATCAGGAATAGACAATGTCCTATGTTGTCAAATATATAGAAATTCCTTTTGCACTTTTCATCACTGATCAACAAGCAGATTCAGTCCACATTTGCTTTGATATATCTACTTAATCAAGTTAACCCAAGCTTCTTCTTCAGAGACTCTGGCATCTCAGGTGGAGGAGAACAAGGGAGCCTGAAGCAGACCTTCATGGAGTCATAGATGCGCCACTGGTGTGCAGTCAGAGTACCAATCATGATGAAACAGGCAGAGTCCCTTCCATACACCTCTAAATCCAAGTCTCTGGAGGACCTGGGGAGCACTGCTACCTTTCTCTTTATTTGATATGGATACCACAGGACCAGCAGGGTGAGAAACAATTGCACAGAAGACTCCCAGCTAACTGCTGTTCTGCCTTTGTACCTTCACTTCTGGGCTTGGAACCACAAACTTGTACAATGCTTGAACAGTACGTCTAAAGCAGGCAAACTTCATCATGGTGTATGGAATTCATGCCATCCAAAGAGGAGCAACCCCTTTGCAGAATGCATTTAAGCCTTCTTCCTTAAACATTTTAGGAGCTGCATCCCTTGATGTGTTTGAATTCCAACCTTAGCAGCTTCCATAGGAGCGAAGGCAATGTCTGTAAAGAATTCAGCCCTGGCAGAGGCAGCCAAATACAGTGAAGTGTGCCAGAGACAGGCATCCTCCTCTCCAAGCACGTTGCTGTACAAGACTTCCTTTACAGAACTTTTAAGAAGCAGTGGTTGCTAAGATGAGTGTCCAGGATATTTTAGAAGTTGATATGTATCTTCGATTTTTAAAAGTCTAGTTGAGGGATCAGCAGGTGGTATGGTGGTTGAAGGTGCTGGATTCCCACGCGGCTGACTGAGGTTCAAGTCCCAGACCTGGTGGTTTGCTTTTTCGTTTTCCCTTTCCCTCTCTCCAGTCAAATTAAATAATAATAATAATAACAACAACAACAAATGGAATTAAATAAGTCTTCAAAAATAAAAAGTCTAGTTGGAATTTGATGAGATTATGCCAACTTGGAGTAGAAATATTAGTTCCCTCATACTTATTAGATGTGCATATATATATATATACATATATTCATAGACAAGATTCATAGATATAAACATATTACATATATCCATCTCGGTAGCTATAGATATATAAAACTTTGCTTGTTACCCAATAGGGAAATAAGAACTCTTCTTTTCACTGGTAGATACTACTTTCCAAATAGGAGGTTTACAGGTGAAAATGGTAAGAGATAAGTGGTAATGGAAATGGCTGGGATCTACTGCACAAAGACCATTAAAAACAACAGGGGGAAAACACACTTTTATAAAATCTCTTATAAAAACTAGCAACAAAAGTGGAAAAGGACACCAAGGACAGTTCCTTAGAGTCAACATGAGCATTACAAGTCAGCGCTTCATCCGAGATGACGTCCGTATGTTCGGAGCCTCTTACTACTTAAACCCCAGCAGGATGAATCCTCCTTCTCTGAAATGTTTCTCTGTAGAAAACATGTGGCTTTAAAGGCTTTAAAACCTACCATGATTTTAGAGTTATAGTCATAAGGAGACCTATTTCAATCATCTCTGATCTGGTTTCTAACTGCCTCTTAACTGGCTTCCCTTTATAATTATTCTTGTTTCTCTTTGACCCACTCTTCACAGATCAGGGAGATCAGCCAAACAAAAAATACCTCTGCTCTAACAGCTTCCATGCATTCTTAGGAGAAAGCGCCAACCCTTACATTTTCTAGAAAGCTCAGAATAATGAGACCTACTTACCTCCGACTTAGGCCAGTAACTGGCTTTTTCTCCATTTCCCTCCTGGCTTTTCCTCACAGAGAGATCTTCGTACCTGCTGTTCTCTTCCCTAGAAGACCTTCCTTTCCTTGTCTGTCTGAGACCTTCGATTAACCCTTCAGTTCTCAGTTTTAAAGTCAGGACAGCAGGTGGTATGGTGGTTAAGGCAGTGGACTTCCACTGGCAGATGCAGTGAACTTCCATTGGCAGACTTTGGTTTAAGCCCTGAACCCAGCAGCTTGAAAATCATGCTGAGCACCTGTGTATGTGTGCCCAGAGTCCTGAGAGGAGAAGGGAATGTGGTGTGGCCATTCCCCCAGAGGGTGATTTCTCACTTTCCCTCTCTGTCTCTCCTCTCCAGCAAACACAAGTGTCCTATGGCAAAAAAACTTAACATTTTTACTTAAAAATTAAAGAAAATAAAGTGACTTCCTTCAAGAAAGCTCTGCTCTTTATCAGCCTTCCACTCCTTGTGCTCCTCTGGCCTCCTATCGGTTGCACAATTTCTTCATCGTACTTATAACTGCAATTAAGTAATGAACAATTGGTTTTATATCTTTTTTTAATCCTGTACAGTAAGGTTCATAGAGATATGATTGTCTCTGTCTTATACTGCTGTTTCCTCAGTGCCAGGCATAGAGCAAGAAATAGACATCAAAGAGAACATAACTTCGAATGCGCTCTTGTACAAAATAATGAAAAGAAGTCTATCTCACACTAAATCAAGGCTATCAGTACATACTATAATATTAACGAGTCTGGGTGAGCATGTAATGGATGAAGTAACTGTTGAAACAAGATTTTTCATAATCTTTTCATTCCTCAATACTCTAAATCTCCCATGGATTGCTAAACTGGGGACATGTAGTGATGTTCCTTGAAAATATTCACAAAATTCATTGTTGCAACTAAATTTCCTGCATAGAAACAGCCTGAGGATTTTAACCAAAGCCAACTAGCCTTAAAATAAATGAGTCACTATAAGACACTGTAGTTGAAAGACCATCCCAGAACAATTAGTCAGAAAGTCAGTCAATAATCTCTTGAATATAGTTTAGCTAACTGACTAGCTCCAATAAAACAAATACTTGATGGACAGGACAAGTTTTTGCCATAGGGCATGTGTGCTCACCAGAGAGAAACAGTTAGAGGGAAAGTGAAAAGTCATTCCCTAAGGGGAATGGGTACACCACAATCTCTTCTATTGGGATTTTGGGCACACATGCACACATGCCCAGCATGATTAGCTGCTGGGTCTGGGATTCGAACTGTGGTTGGCCATGTAGGAATCCAAGGCCTTAACCACTATGTCACCTGTGAGTCCCAAAAGGTAATGTACTTTTCATTTTTAAAATTCTGAAATAGACTTAATTTTTTTGCCAGATTTACATATGTCTTTCTGCTTTATTCCATCTCAGATAGTAAGTACTAGAACAAATATTTCATTTTTGTTGTTAGAAATTACAAAATATAGGAGCCCCTGTAAAGGCAAACATTACCTTGTTTATCTATAACTGAATATGAGGCCAAAAATCCTCTTCCAGAAATATGGATTCCACTCATGAACAGCACTGTAATTTCATTGCTTTTTGATTCAATTGAATGGTTCATTTGTAACCCCAGACCACAGTATTTGCCTAGGAACAAAAGAAAAGCAGATATTTAGGTGATTCTCATGAAGTCAAATAATATTTCCAATACAGATAATGTTATCAGAATAATATACCAAACTGAGTATTAAATTAGTATAAAATAATAACTAGAGTATTTAACAATCATATTACTCTGGAGGAAAAAAAAAAGCCAAGTAATAACTGTTCAAATTATTCAAAAACAAAAATAGCAAGGGCATCGCTGACCTTATGATGATTCAATTTCCTAAGACATGTATGTATACTCTTTAAAATAATAATGAGGAATTAAAAAAAAAAGCACTTTATGCAGGTCAGTGTCTTGTGTATGAAGTGGTGGTCCATCAGTAATCCTCTTAAAATGCCTCCTTTTGGTCAATCCCTTTAGTTGATCATTTCCAGTCTCATGGATTGGCTTTACCAGTGTGAGATACGACAACTCACAAATTTAAACTTCCATACAGAACCCTTTCTTTGAACTTCAGATGCACATATCTAACAGTCTGCCTAACTTTTATCCCTTAAAGACTAAAAAGTATGTAAAAAAACAATGTTTTGTCAGTACGGATCTCAGTATATTAAGATAAAAAGCCACATAATGATGTAAAGCAAGATATCTATTAACAAATAATAAAAATGGATTTTCTTATGTGCTGGGTAATTTGATGAACACATTCTGAAAAAGGATTTCCAAAAAATGTTTTAAGCTATGGCAAGATCACTTGATTAAGGGTAATATGGACTTTCAGAGATACCATTTCCTGACATTTGATCTTATGAGTAGAAAATCCTAAGAAACAGCAAAACCACCAGAGAACCAACCCCATAGCACAGCAGTTTGGGGCTATGAAGAGGATGCCGGACCCCATATGGCTAACTGGAGTTCAAGCCCCAGTCCCACTGACTTCATGTTGCATGCCCAGGATCCTGATGGTATGGAGAAGTGAAGAAAAAAGGACTATGTTGTAACCAGGCCAACCTACCCCTTATGCATGTATGTACAAGTCCTCTAGCATACAACAAAACAAAACAAGACAAAACCAAAAAAAAAAAAAAACAAAAACAAAAAAACAAACAAAATCAAAACAAAACTCACCAAACTACTAAAAAATGTTTAACATAGTCACAGAATAAGGATACAAAAAAACCCCCTGTATTTCCACATGTTAGCTACAATTGGAAAATAAAATTTTTAAAACCTTTCATGATTTCATCAAAAAAAGATTAAAATATTTAGGGATAAAATTATAAACAGAAGTTCAAAGTCAGTACACTGAAAAAACACAAAAATGCTGCTGAGAAAAATTAAAGCACTAGATATATCATAAATATGTCAAGTTGGGAATTGGAAAAGCTCAATATTGTTGAACTTTAGTGTTCTCTAAATTGGATGCTCTATCAGAATCCTAGAGCATTTTTTTGTTTTTAAGAAATTAAGATGAGCCTAAATTATATGGAAATGCAAAGGCTACATGATGCATCCTCAAAAAACAAAACAAAACAAAACAAAACCATGGACAATGCATATTATGAAAAGCCTGTGCATGGATTTAATTTCTTTTTGCATTGACATAAACTCAAACTTCTAAAAAATATTTTAGTTTGCTGTAGGGCATGTGTATTTGACAGAGACAGAGACAGAAAGAGAGTGTAAGAAATCACCCCGTAAGGGGATGGCCACACCACAATCCCTTCTCCCCTCTCCTTTCCAGGCATGCACACATGAGCCTATCGTGTTTTTTGAGCCATCAGTCCAGGACTGAACTGAGCAGTAAGCTGCAAAGGATTCAGCCACTTTAACCACCACACCACCTGGTTGGTCTCAACATAAACTCATACTTTAATTCGACTTTTTCCACAAATGTTTTGAGGTCATTTGGTAGACTAGCCAAAACAATTTAAGTAAAAAAGAAAAACAAAATAGTTGAGGGTTTACCTGATTTTTAAATTCAGCATAAAACTACAATAATCAAGACAGTGGTATTTTTGTAAGGAGACACAAACATATATATCTGAACAGAGCAGAACAGAATCCAGAAAAAAACCCAAATAGATGGTCAGCTGGTTTCAGACAAGGCGCCAAGGTCATTCAATCAGGGAAGGACAGCACATGCCCCCAGCGTACCCTTTTATTTTCAGTGGAAACTGTGGGGCCATGTGGGATGAGAGCCCCTTGATCCCTAGGCTATGAGCTACCCTAGTTCATTCTTTCTCTTTTTAAAACCACCTACTGTGCCAAAAAAGGTTCTAGTTCTATTTCTTTTTTTTTTTTTTTGGAGAGGTTTTTTCACTATAGGGCACGTGTGCTCGCCAGACAGAGAGAGACAGAGAGACAGAGAGACAGAAAGCGAGAAACCACCCCCGAGGGGGGGATGGTCACGCCACAGTCCCTTCTCCTCCATTCTCCTCTCGGGATCTTGGGCACTCATGCACATGCATCCGGCGTGAGTTTTAAGCCACCGGGTCGGTGATGTGAACCACGGTCGACTATGTGGGAGTTCAGTGACATAGCCATTACGCTAACTGCTGGTTCCCAAGGTTCTATTTCTAAATATGGAATACTGTTTAAAATATAACTATTGGAGCCAGCAGGCAGCTTGGTGGTTAAAGTGCTGGACTCTCAAATGGCCCACTGTGGTTCAAGTCCTGGATCTGGAGATCTGCCTTCTCACTTTCCCTCTCTCTCTCTGTGCCCTTCTCTGGTCAAATTAAAAAATAATAATAATAATAAATAAAATGAAATAAGTAATTCTTTAAAAAATAAATAAACTATAACTATAAACATTTTCAAAGTTCACAAAAGTGAACACACTATCAACCCTATGACAGTTATTATCTGAATATACAAGAAGAGATGACTAATCTTCAGACTTATTTTTACTGTTATTTTTAAAAACTTTGCCAGAGGTCATGTATGCTTGACAAAGAGAGACAGAGACAGAAAGAAAGAGAAAGAGAAAGTGGAAACAAACAAACAAACAAACATGGGAAATGGTCATGCTGCAATCTCTTCTCCATTTCTCCCGCCTCTAGGGATTTCGGGTATTCACACACACACACACACACACACACACACACACACACACGCGCGCTTAGTGTGTTTCTCAAGTCACTGAGTCCAGGACTCAAATCACATGGTCAGCTATGTGGGTTCCATTCATCTTATTGACCACACCATGGGCTGGACTTAGACTTATTTTTAATACTAACTTATAAATAACTTGGTACATAAGACAATATTATTGTTTTGAACCCTAATATTTAAAAATAATGATCTAATATTAAAAACAAAGTGAGACATATTGTTATTGCAAATATTACGTCAACTAATGCAAATACTACAAGCTATACCACTTCGTAGTAGCAAAGCCAATGTGTATAGAGCCAGTATTTATCCCATTAAATCTTAAAGAAGAGCTGGGAATAGGTAAAGGCCAAAGAAATTAGATCAACTATTTACATAAACCAATTAACTCTTGTGAAAGTCCACAAGTTTCATCTAGGCTCATCAGCATTAGCTGTTCTTTGCCATTTAGGGTGATACAATGTATGACTTTATTATAAACCAAGATAAGGTACTTGTTACAAATATGGGATTTTTAGATACTTTTTAGGTACAAATGAAAAGCCCACCTTTAAAAAATGCCTATCACACCATACAAATGTATTTTTATAAAAATTTTATGATATGCAATGATACTAGGGTACTCCAAATTATTTGGCAGCTTAAAAGTAAAAGTGTTAAAAGAAAATGAAGGGATAATTTGACTAAAATATAGTCTTAAAGCAATATCTGCAAAGGTGAGGGCTGTTTTATAACACTTTCGACAGGAGGAAAAAAAGCACAAAAAATTTGTTATTAGCATTGTAATTTCATCTTATTCATTTTGTATTATCTTGTCCTCTGAAATATAAATTCAATCCGTAGTAAAAACAATACATTTTTAAAAAAGCCACTCTTGTTCTGTGAAACTCAGGAGACAGTGCTAAAGTGTATTTTTTTTAAAAAAGGAATGAAAACAAAAGTACAATCACTGATCTTTTAGGTGCTTATATGAATTCTACTTGGGTCTCATAGACATCGGCCTCCCCCTCTCACCCACACAATGGCTGTCGTTTCCTTACTAGGCTGTCATTTCCTTACTAGGCTCCTCTGATCACAGGTTTTACCCACCGTACAATAATATATACTCCTAAAGCAACATAAAGCATGTAATTGCCAACAACTATATAGGCTTCAGTATTTCTCAGAAGCCATTAAAATTCCTAGAAGTTTCTAAAAGAAAAATGAGAGGACTTTTTTTTTTTTTTTGAATTGCCAAAAGGTGTGTGTGTGCACCTGTGCGCAAGAGAGACAAGAGAGAGAAAGAGAAAGAGAAGAGGAAAAGAGAAAGAGAGAGAAGGGACCAGCAAATGGCATGTAATGGTTATAATGCTGGACTCTCATGTAGTTGACTATGGTTCAAGTCCTGGATCTGGCAGCCTAAAACTCATGCCAGGCACAAGTGCATGCATGCCCAAGATCCAGAAAGGAGAATGGATTGTGGTGTGGCCATCCAACTGGGGGATGAATTCTCACTTTCTGTCTTTCTCTCTCTCTCTCTCTCTCTCTCTCCCATAAGTACACAAGTCCTATAGCAAAGATCTCCCTTAAAAAAAAGAGGCAGGAGAAAAGACAGAGAAAACATCTCATAAAGCCCTTTTCCTCCATTCTTCCAACCCGGTGGGGTTTCATGCATGCATGTATATGTGCCTGGTGTGTTTTTCAAGCCAACAGACTAGGATTTCAAAATGCTCAACTCTGCAGAATCTGGTTCCTTTACCTACTAGGCCATGGTGGTGGCCAGAAGAGAGCTTTCAAAAAACAGTCTGCAAATCCACACAGGCAATTACCAATAGAAAGTTATCAAGTACCTCAATCACCATAAAAACCATCAACTACTAGTTAAGAGTCTAAAGGAACCAATGCTCCAGAAAAATAAAATGTTTTAAAAATCATTAGCAATGAGAGAAACGCAAATCAAACCTACAATGAGATACCACTTCATAACCACCAGGATGGGCAGAATCAAAATGACAAATAACAAACAATGAGGAGAATGTGGAAACACTGGAGCCCTTACACACTGCTGCTGAGACTGTAAAGGGTACAGCCACTTTGGAAAACAGTCTGGCAGTCAAAGGTTGAACACACAGCTAGTGTATGAACACACCTGCAATTCAGCACCCAGGTATGTACCCAAGAGAAATACAAACGTGATGACAAAAAGACCTGTACACGAAGCTTATGGCAATATTACTCGTAACTGCCAAAAAGTGCAAGAACCCATGTTTATGACAGGAAGTGTAGCATAAACACCCCAAGACACCAATGGGGAGGTGCTCTCTAACTAGAAAGAAAATAGGACATGGTCTTTTGGAACCAGGAGGAGGTATGAGCATTGAGATGACCTATTCATAGTCTACTGAAAAAGAAAATAAATGTCTCTCCCTTTAGGGGGAAAGAAAGACTGTAACACTCAATGGGAAAAGATGCAAGATGTAAGTGGTCTTCCGTGTGGAGGCCTGGGTCTAGAAGGGACTGTGGATGCACAGGAAACCAACAGCGGTGGATGAGCAAAGCCTCAGAGGAGACAGAGGTTGAGAACTCCATGAAGTGCCAAAGAAGAGTCCTAGGTAAATGTGGTGATACTGAGATCCACTAAGTTTTTAAAATAATTCCACCCAGATACATAAACCACAGTTTATGCACCTATTTCCTTTATAATGAAAATTTGTTTTCAATTTCCTGATACTTTAGATAATGATACAACACATTTATTCTTACATACTGCTTTTTCCATATTTAAAATTATCGAGGTCAGATTCTCTGAAACAAAGAATATTGCTTTCCAAGAGTTGTATTAATTTATGTAATACCACTGAATTGTACACTTAAAAAGTTAATGGTGAAATTTATGTTTTAAGTATGTATTTATAGTTTGCATGTTTACCTCAATAAAATCAAGCACACCAATGTCACATTAAAAGAAGTTATAATAATTTAAATACTACCATCAATATAGGGTAAGTCTTTATTTCAATGCAGACTTACTGCTGTTTTTTTTTCCATTATAAATGCTTTAAAATTTAAAAACTTTACAAAAATTTAGAATATAAGGAACCACTACTCAGCCTTATATAATACTGCTAGACAGAGCTAACCATGAATAATACTTTGGAGGGCAGATTTCTGTGCCTGCACTCTCTCCATCAGATAAATGAAAATGTATACATGTACACACACACAAGGATAGGAAATTAGTGTACAGAATACCTGGTTTTTTGATTACCAATTTCGACGAAGGTATAGAGCAGAAATTGGAATCTACAGTTCAAGGCCTGAACCAGTTCATAGATGTATTTTGCTTGTCCTCTTGGCCTGCAGAGTTTTAGGTCACATACTCTTTCAAAAATGTTTAAATTAACTGCCTAAATTTTAAAAATCTAGAAACTTCACATAAACTTAAAATTTCTGGCTTCTCTTGAAAAATAACAAGGAAGAGGGACCAGCAGTTGCCGTAATGGCTATGTTGCTGGACTCCCATGTAGTCGACTGCGGTTTGAGTCTTGGACCCAGTGGCTTAAACTCACGCCGGGCGCGTGTGTGCATGCCCAAGACCCCGAGAGGAGAATGGAGGGGAAGGGACTGCAGCGTGGCCATCCCCCCCTGGGGGTGACTTCTCCCTCTCTCTCTCTGACTCTCTCTGTCTTTCTGGCAAGTGCACACACCCTATAGCAAAAACCTCTCCAAAAAATAAAATAAATAAATAACAAGGAAGGGAAAGAATAAAACCTAGGCCAGTTTTCCAAAAGGTGGTACCTAAGTAATGGCTGTCCCCTTTTACAGACACAGTTCAGTCCGCCATAGCCCCAACATTCCACCAAGTACCCAGTCCTGAAGCTCAGATATCATTTGTCACCACGGCAAGACTGTGGTTTTCCTGCTGCTTAGTCCTAATTCATTTCATTCACTTAGTTTATCTGTCTAGCTCCTGAAAGAATGAATGACAAAATCTTTTGGTAACAAAAGTGATTTTGCTTCTACTTGCATAGACAGACCGTAAAGTTACCATTCCTTTCCCAATGTCCCTATCAACCACACTTCAGGGAGATGATAAACAACAACAAATTAGGGCTAGCAGGTGGCGAAGAAGTTCATGTAGCTGGATTCCACATGGCTGACTGGTTCGAGTTCCAGGCTCGAAAAACACTCCAGGCATGTGTGCACGTGTGTCCAAAACCCCAAGAAGAGAATGGAGGAGAGGTGACTGTCGCAGGGCCATTGCCCTGAGGGGGTCATTTCTCACTCCTCCCTCCCATCTCTGACTAACGCACATGCCCTATAGAAACAAACCAATGGGGCTGTTAGGTGGAGTGGTGGTTAGGAGTGCTAGATTCCCACATGGCCAACCACGGTTCAAGTCCTGGAAATGGTGGCTTGCTTTCTCACTTTCCTCTCTCTTGTTCTCTCACTCTGTCCCTCACTGGTCAAATAAATAAATAAAGCTAAATAAAATAATTTTTAAAAAGAAACAAAAAGGCAACAAACTCTGGAAAATATCAAATGGAATATGCTGTATTCAGAAATGAGGAGAAATGCATCTGATTCAGAGAGATCAGAAGCAGAGTTAATATTTTTAGAAAATGGAAAAAAAAAACCTGATTTATGTTCTCAAATAGACACTCATTCGACCTATTGAGAGCTGTGCCATGGAACCACATTCCTCTTTGGAACCTGTCACTGAGAAAAATGAGGTGGAGGGTAAGCAGTTACTTGCAAGAGCAAAAGCAAGCAACCCTGTCCACCTCCAATAGAAGGAGATGGAGCCTGCTTAAAAAGCATCACTCTTTACAGACAGATTTCGAAACAGGTTTTTGTGTGAGTTTGTTTATTGGTTTTTATGACCTGGTACAGGAGCCTCTCCAGTTCCCAAAACAAAATGTGTAATTCTCAAGGGAATTCGTTCACTGAATGGTGTAGATTCGGTGATGAAATGAGACAGACATGGTAGGTACTGTCCTCAGAAATCTTAGTGTCATGGGATAGACAAATGCACAGTTGAAGTCTCTAAAGCACGGACACCATGACGGTGCCCAGAAAATGTTTATAGATATTACCATTAAATAACGTCCACAGCACAGTTCCACTGAAAAGTCAGGCTTCAAGAATTACTGCCTTGTGCTTGGGGGGCCAGAGAGAGGTAGGAATCGATCCCCTGACACAGACTGACTTAAATGATCTCTTGTGAAAGAGTAAAATCTCCTCCTGTAAGATTTCACTTATGCTGTGACCGAAAATAACTGGTTATGGCTGGACTTTACCTTAGTTTCATCTGTTTTTAACAAAGATTCACCTGCAGAGGATGACAGGAAGATGCTACGGTTTGTATTTTTCAAAAATTTCATATGTTAAAATTGGTTGTGATGAAATTAAGAGGGTAAAAGCGTAATCAGACTGTGGTGTTGAAGGGTGGGATCTCTGGAAAGAGACTGGGTCATGGAGGGGGACGATTAGCTCCAGCTGAGTTTATAAGGAGAGGGAGAGGGAAGGAGACCCCAACAAGGGGCTTTGCTCTTTCCTTTGTGATGCGATGCCTGCGCCTCTGCAAGACTCCCACCAGAGGTGGCCCCCGACCTGCAAACATGAGTTGTATAAACCACTGTTTTTATAAATCACCCAGTTTCAGATATTTTCTCTTACTAGCAACAGAACAGACCAAACAAGAAGGTATAGATCTAATTTCTTTTTAAATAATTAGACCACTGAACATATATTTTAAAGAGAGATAACAGAGAATTACTATGTCCAAAGGCAAATTAGAAATACTACTAAGAATGCATTTCTCTTTCTAAAAGAGTGGTGAGTACTTGAACAGTCATTTTCCATTCTGAATTTAGAGAAGGTGGCTACCACAGTGCTATTTTTTTCTTTAGTTACAGATCTGGTCTTGCACTCTTATGATGAATAAGGCCTGCCTGGGAAAATGTATCTTGATTCTTTGACTCCTATATCACACACCATAATCCAAAATCGATTATGGAAGAATTGAGAATAGGTGAAGGCAATGCAATAAGACGTTAAGGAGAAATCCTTGAGATTATCTTTATGACCTAGGAAAAGGCAAAGTTTTCATAAATGAAATATAAAAAGTGCTAACTACAGAAAAATTAGTAAAAGTAAATTATGTTTGTTAAAATTATATTAAATTTCAGGGCTGGACAGAGGCACAGTAGTAAAATGTGATGTTCTGCAAGACTGATCCATGTGGAAAAGCTCCGATTTTGTATTCGGAAGATCCCTGTGTATGCCAGGCTCACACAGGCCCATAATCCAGGGCTGGCTGAAGCCATAGGCATCAGAACCATGTTGGGGATGCCATCTGTGGGTGTGTCCCTCTCTCGTCGAAGAAATAACTTGAAAGGAGGCCAGCAGGTAGCAAGGTGGTTGGGTGCTGGATGCCCTCACAGTCGACTGCAGTTTGGTCTTGGATTTAGTCACTTAAAAAACACAACAAATAAATACATAAATAAGTCTTTTATAAAATTTTTAATTAAATCTAATTATTGTCTGCTTACTAAAGACATCAATAAGGGAGTAAAATGGCAGTCTATAGAAAAGGAGATGTTTTTAAATATATATCTGGAAAAAAACCCACAACCAGAATACATACAGAATTCCTACCAATGAATAAGATCACCCAATACAAAAAATACATGAAAATTTAAACATATTCTTCATAAAATATATTTAAATGACCAATATACATACAAAAAGAAGAAAATACCATTAGTTACTAAGGAAATGCAATCTGTAATGTAGTCAGTACACACAGACACACACACACACACACACACACACACACACACACACAACCAGAACAGTCAAAATGGATAAAAGTCAACAATAACTTGAACTGTCATACACTGATGGTGGGTGTGAGCTTGTAATAACCACAAAAGCAACTGCAATATCTACTGAAAATGAACACAGGCAACCTGATGAATTAGCAAATCTTCTTTCAGACATGGAAATGTACAGTAATTAGGTTCACCAAAACCAATACGATGTTAATATCAGACAATGGCATCCCCAAACTGGCTACACTGTGGACATATTTTAACTTACTTAACCATTTCCTTACTGTGCGAAATTCACATTGTTTTCCTTTTTCTCTATAGTGAATAATGTTAACACAACTTCTGTTCTTCTGCATTATTTCCTTAGAAGTGATTGAAATTTTTATATATTCTACTAATCCAAATGAGATAATGTTTTAAGTTTCTCAATTTAGCATATCATTAATTATAGTATAGTTGCCTCCTCCAATATCTTCTTTTGGAACTGTAGCTTAGATAAAAGGGCACATAGGTTTTTATTACTATCTATGACAGTGATCAAAGGGTTGTGACAAAAAATTTTACAGCACTTAGATGGACTGAACTATTCATGAAGTAACACCAATCTTCCCTTTACATTTTTCTGAATGGGCTTTCCTTCTCTCTTGTAAAACCTCTACTTTAATGGAAGGCTTTAAGAGCTATCTTCCATACACCCAGCAAATTTGTGGATAAAGAGAGAACTTCATATTGTTTCCATTTCTTAATACAACCTCTCAAAAAGGTGGTGATTCAAGGTCCTGGCTCTTATTAAGTTGACAGCTTCTTTCAGGATAGCTGGCAGCTTTTCATGCCAAGTATGCTAATATAAAAAGCAATGAGTCATAATAAAGTGTAGACTTCAGCAAAACAGCAAAACCAGATGTGCTGCCAAGCATCACAGGTGAGACATACATAGCATACCAAGAAATTTCTTTGAAAGCTTTTCTGGAAAAATAAACTTTTCACCACTGCAGAACTGTTAAAAAAAAAAAAAAAAAAAAAACTTTGACTATTTCCTAAAAAGGCTCACAAATAGGAATTCCTGGATGGGGTCAACTTCACATAGTGGAATAAATTTCACTGCCCCCAGAGAACTGTTAAAAAAAAAAAAAAAAAAAAAAAAAAAAAAAAACAACTTTGACTATTTCCTAAAAAGGCTCACAAATAGGAATTCCTGGATGGGGTCAACTTCACATAGTGGAATAAATTTCACTGAGTTACATATGATGAAAAATGGGACAGTTATCAATTTTTCAATGATCTGCATCAAAACATTTTGAAATGATGACAACATTTACAGACAAAACTTTAATACTGCTTCTCTGAATTAGGCCAGAAAACAGCTTGCCCATTACAAGGCACAAAGATTCCCCAGGTCTTCAGAATTATGCATGGACTCTGAACTGTGTTATGGAACAATCTCATACAAGGCTTCTTCATTAAGGACAAAACCCAACGGAAGTCTAAGTTTCCACCAAGCATTCTCACAAAAAACATCCACAGTACTCAATGTATCAATATTTTACTGATGAACAAATAATGAACCACCCTCCGCCTTCCTGATTTCATGTTTTCAGACTGTGACTTTGTTTCACATGAACTCTGTGGCTCTTATGTTCATCATGTAAGAAACCTAGTAATTTAGCAGTTACATAAAATCATAATAAATTATGTTATTAAAGAATATTACACATTATTATCCCTTGCTAACAGGAAATGACTGCCCAACTGCCAAAAGGGCCTAATCAGTCTAAAACACATTCTAATGAGTTAAAGATGCTAAAAAATGATTCCTTGAGAAACCATTCGCGCATTCAGTTCTTCCTATTAATCGTTCCCTAATACCATCTCTTGGGGAGGAGGGCAAGGAACACCTATACATCAAAAACCAAAACTCTGTACCAAAACAGAAACTACTGTTACAAGGAAATGTAGCTCATTTGGGCCTGCCTCTTTTCTGAAAATGCATTTGAAAATGATAAAGGAAAAAGAGTTCATTACTGTTATCACTGGAATCTTGGTGCTCCCAATGTATTTGTTTCTATCCTATAATTCTCCGAGGATCTACTTTAATGTTAAATGACTATTCACTATTCATGAATATCTTCATTTCTCCATGATGTTTCAGAAAAATTAATTTTCTACCACTAACTATAGACTACTACCAAAAATAAAGGGCAAGTGGGCTATGATAGGGGTTAAGGGCAGAAGAAGATAAACTAAAGTGTAACAGGAACTATGATCAGTCAGCTCCCTTGACCACTCTGCAGCTTTCTGGTCACCCATGTGAAGAGAGAGTAAGAAAAAATAACAACAGTCGAAAAAGGGACAGCTGAGATGTATTAAATATCTATTATATGCTGAATGCTGCACAGTACTATTTTACGTAACCATCAAAAGGTACAGAAGATGAATTTAAAGTCTGGGCAGGTCCAATGACATACGGAAAGGACTCTGAACAAGTAATCTCTGAAATTGTGACTAGAACTTAGTGAACACTATAAAATCTGTGCTCAAAATTGTTCTCATTTCACTCTTCTTTTCTAGCAATCATGCCACTATTTACTGTCCGAAAATTAAAATTGTATCTTCATTTAAAATATAATAATAATAATTATAGAAAATTTAAAAAATACCCAAGGGTAAAGACTACAACAATTTCCATGTGCCCATTACTCAGCTTCACCAATGTACCATTCTTGTTTCGCCTATCCATCGCTCCATTTCCCCCCACAAATATTTAAAAATAAACTCTAAATATTTCATTTTAACTTCAGTAATTTTCTAATAAATTAGAACTTAAAAATATAATTATAACCATCATCATATTGAAAACAATCATTCTTTACAGTCACTGTATTCTTGACTCCTCTGAAAACTTTGCTGATAATCTTAAAAATGTCTTTCAGTTGATTACCTTGAATCAAGACTCAAATAAGGGCCACATATATATCTTCCAGAAGTACAATGATTCCCTCCCCCTCCTCTTCTTTCTTTTTTTAAAACTCTATTTATATGTTGAAGAAACTAGGTCATTCATTCTGTAGAATTTTTCATACTCTTAATTTAATCATTTTCAGCTGGCATAAAGTATTTCTAACTCCTTTACTTCCTGTAGAGTGCTCAAAGTCTTGACCAAATTGTGGTTCACCTTGTTGTTTCAAGAGTGCTCTGGTGATACTGTCGACTATTAGTATTACGGTAATGGTGTTTCCATTTGCTCAGGTGATTTGCGTTCTTAAAAGTTCATCTGACACTGTATATACATGGAACTACGCATGTGGTGATCAAACTACCAGGTTAATCTATTAAGTCTTGACCAAGAACAACAGAGGTAGTCCATGAGTAGGCAGAGCAACAGGGCTGGAATTTCATTTTGGTAGATGAAGAGCCAACAATGAGAGAAAAGAAACAATGATTTGATCGGAGATGGAGAGGAAGCCAGAGAATAAAAATACTATGATACTTAAAAACAGGATACTAGGTTCCTATTATATCAATAGTTCTGAAAGATATTTTGCATACTGGTCTAAAAAAACTCACAGAAAATTCAAGAGTTCATTTTATAATGTTAGTTCATCAAAACGCCTTACAAAATTTTCTACCTTTCTTGCTGAAAAGAAAGATACTGATCTCTAAGCTAAAGGTTCTAAATCTTAGGGACCAGATAGTGGCAGAGGTAAAATGTGAAGCTCTCGAAGGCTTATACAAAAAAGAAGGTTCCAGGTTCCTGTCCAGAAGACTTCCCTGAATACACCAGGTACACACTTGCCCATGATCCAGGGTTGACTGAAGCTGAGGGTGGATCATGGGGTGAAAATCCTATTGCAAGATCTGCGTCTATTATCTCTCACTTGCTCAAGGAAGAAATAAGTAAATTAAAAAAAAAAAAAGTTTTAAAGGTTCTAAACCTTGACTGATTTTCCTGGGAAGCTTAAAAAATAGAGAAGTCTGGGTCCCACTCAATCAATACTGCTCAATTGTTCTAGAATGGGAACCAGGTATGTGGTATTGTTTTAAAGTCTGCTCAGGTGACTTTAATATGCAGCTGTAACTGAGAACTTCTGCTCTTAATCAATAACAAAAATCATAGCTAATATTGACTAAGCATATATTATGCGTCAGGTATGGTTCCAAGCACTTCCTAAGTACTAGTTTATTCCCTATTTTACAACTGAGAGGTCATAACCTGAACAAGGTCCCACAGCAAGCTAATGCTAAGAGTAGGCTTTAATCCCAAGAAATTTGGATCCAAACATCTGCTCTTAATCACCATCTTATATGGCTTGTAAGCAAGAATTATACTTGTATTCTTCAACTGCAAATAAAATTATCAACAGAAAACATTTCAAAAAGGAATAATTACTTATTCCTGGTTAGTACTAGTTGTACAGTGGCATCTTGGGCAAAGCACCAACATAGGTGTATTAGAAAAGTACCTAAACAAAGTAAAGTAACCAAAACCTTCTTTTCACAAGATTCAAATTGGCAATTTCCACACATTTTTCAATAATTTTCCACAGGTTGCCTTATGCGGCATAGTTATTCACATTAAGTATCAAAAATTGCCTCAGCTTTAAAGCTTGGGGTAATGATGTATTTACATTACCTGTGCTTTACAAGAAAATGTCCTACCTATTTCATTTCTGCTGACTCCAATTCCATTAAAAATTCTCAAGTAATTAAAGTGACAAGAATCAGAATCTTCAATGTCCAAGTCACCAAATCTGATGCGCACTCTCTCTCCCATCTTGACGCGAATCTCCCATTCACAAACAGTGCTGTTGGGGTACGTCTGTGGGTAGTTTTTGGATGTAAGAGTTCCGCTTTCAGGGCCCAGCACAGTGTGTCCGCATCCGTCACCTTTAAAAAAAAGTTGGAAGAATGATAAGTTGTTCTTACATTGCTAACTCATAAAGTATCAGGAATTTGGAGAAGGTTTTAAAATACTTATGACATCAGACATTTTATACCATGAACTTCATATACATAAAACAGGCAACATAATTCTTAATGTATTACTTACAGAAGCCAAAAGAAATCAAAATAGGTCACATTAATCAATGATTAGCTATGTAATTCATAAGTTCAAAGAACTTTCCAATCTTAACAAACACAAGTAACCATAATTTAGCAATAGTTCAATATATACATATTATAATACTTGCAATTTTTTTATTTTTGAGTTTTTGCTATAGGGTGCACGCACTCACTGGAGAGACAGAAAGCAAGAAATCATCCCCCCCCAGGGGATGGTTATGCTGCAATCTGTTTTTCTACGTTCTCCTCCTGGGATCTTGAGCACCCACACGCATGTGCCCAGCATGAGTTTTAAGCCACTGAGTCTGGGACTTGAACTGTGGTCATCCATGTGGGAGTCCAGTGATATAACCACTATGCCAACTGCTGGCCCCATCCAATTTTTAGGAATATCAGTTAATAGTAATTGTTCAAAGTAAAGGTAAAATATAAAATATAAAAATGTGTGATCAGGAATAGCAGGTGGCATAATGGTTGCATTGCTGCACTCCCACATAGCAGACCTCAGTTCGAGACCTGACTTGGCAGCTTAAAACTCACGCCAGGTGTGTGTGCATGTGTGCCCAACATCCCAAGGGGAGACTGGAGGAGAAGGGTGGCCATCCCCCTGTGGGGTGATTTCTCGCTTTCTGTCTCTCTGTCTCTCCAGTGAGCACATGCTCCCTAAAGCAAAAATCTCTCTTAAAAAAAAGTGTGATTAGATTTAACTGTTTGTTTATAACTATCACAAACTCCTTCAAAAATCTGTGAGAAGCTAAATGATTTCTAAAAAACACTTCATATACACTAAAGATTATGCAGATTATCGACAATATTATAGATTATAAGGCATTCCTTCTTGAAAGTGCTAAAGCAATCTTCAACGAAGTTTAATTTTATACTCTAATGAAATTTGGCATTTTGGTCTTTGTCCAAAGTCTTATTTATTTTTCCTTATAGAGTTAAAAAAAATGAAATAAAATACAATTTATGCTTTAGTAGAGATTTTTAAATTATTTTTATTTCTATATCTGGGAAGTAACAGTATTTGCCCTAGAAGTTTCATCAGCAACTGGATGTAGACACTTAAGTAACTTAACATATTATGTGCAAAAATGAAATAGTTACATCCTTCTCTTTATCATAAAGTTTTTGTTTTTTGCTGACCATTCAGGAGGAGTCATTGTTTATTTAGAAGTTGCAGCTGCTGCTCTAAAAGTAATATTTACACTAGGTGTAAAAATGAGATTAGAATGAGTCTCTAATAGAATGATGAATGTAACTTTTTAAGATAATAAAATTTTCTTCTTCAAAGAGTTATTTATAATCACCTTTGGAATAGAACAGTACTTACACCAAAAAAGTATTAAAAGTGACATTGCTTGGTTTTAATTTCAATATGTAAACAGATGGCTACAACAGAATTTTCTATTATGCTGTTTTACTATTTTTACTTTTCTTTTTTTTTTGGAGAGGTTTTTGCTATAGGGCACGTGCGCTTGCCAGAAAGACAAGAGAGACAGGAAGTGAGAAATCACTGCCCCCCTCCCCCAGCCCACCCCCCTCCCCCACAAGGTGGCCATGCCACAATCTCTTCTTCTCCATTCTCCTCTCGGGATCTTGGGCACACACACATGCTCCCAGTGTGAGTTTAAGCCACTGGGTCCCGGACTCACACCACAGTCAACTACATGAGAGTCCAGAGACACAGCCATTACGCCAACTGCTGGTCCCTGTTTTACTATTTTTAAAGAACAATGTGGTGCTGATATCAGATGAAAGTTGTGTGTGTGTGTGTGTGTGTGTGTGTGTGTGTTAAGGTGTGTGCCATAAAGTATGTGCACTCCCCAGAGAGACATAGAGAAAGTGAGAAATCAATCCCCAGGGTAGATGGCCACTTAGCAATCCCTTCTCTTCCACTCTCCTCTTGGGTTTTTAGGCATGCATGTACATTGCGACTAGCATGATTTTCAAATCGCCATATCCAGGACTTGAACTGTGGTCGACCACTTGGGAGTTAAGCACCTTGCCACCTGCTGGCCCCAGATGAAAGCTTGTAGAAGTCTATGAATAAGAACTTCAGTAGGTATCTCACAAGTAGTGGATGTTAAATGTTAATTAATTAAATAATTCAAGAAACTGTACTTTAAACTTGATAAAGTGATTTCTAGCTATTCTCAACTTTAATGAAGTAACAATTCTATACCAAATTTATTATGAAGCAGTTAAAAGTTAAATCTTTTGCTGATAAATTTTATTTGTGAATCCATATTAGTATCGCCCCTTAGTCTACTTTCAAAGGTCATACTAGAGACTCTGGCTTCCTAAACAAATCTCTCTCATACATAAAGCTTAGCCTTTAATCAACATTAAATTTTAGCTATCTTCTAAACCTGCTCTCATTCCACACACACGTTAGGTATAGCAGTTTAATAGTACAAAAATACGTAAAAGCGGATGAAATAAGCATGAGTGTATCAATATACTCACTGATCTTTTGCAAATATAAAACTCAGAATGTTATAAAATACAACCCCCCAAAAAATCCGCAAATGTTCTCCGAAACTACCATGAAAATACCTTGAATAGCTGTGTTGGATATAGCTAAATTAAAAACATAGGGATATAAAAACTTCCATTGTAAAAATAAACAAACTGTAATACAAATAACTTTTGAGGCAAACATTTTTCCTTAGAGAAAAAAATGATCTTGAGAGTTTCTAACATTCTGAAACTAGTTGAAAATATTCTCTTACTATTGAAAAGATGAAAACATGTTCCCTGGAAGTGTTTCAAATAAAAAATAGCTACTGAATAAATAAAATAGTTCAAAATATAAATGTATTTTCAACAGTAAATAGAAACTAAGGCAGTTTTGCTTTCTTTCTTTTCTTTTCCTTTTTTCTTTTTCTTTTTCTTTTCTTTTTTTTTTTTGGAGAGGTTTTTGCTATAGGCCACGGGTGCTCGCCAGAAAGACAAAGAGAGACAGAGAGACAGAAAGCAAGAAATCACCCCCCAGGGGGATGGCCATGCCGCAATCCCTTCTCCTCCATTTTCCTCTCAGGATCTTGGGCATGCACACACACGCGCCCGGTGTGAGTTTAAGCCACCAGGTCCGGTACTCGAACGGCGGTGGACTACATGGGAGTCCAGCGACTTAGCCATTACATCAACTGCTGGTCCCTAAGGCAGCTTTTTAAGTGACTGGGGTACTGATGAATTTCAGAAAGCCAAGAAATTCCTATTAACAGCTGAATCCATGACCTGGCAACGGCAGACTGTCACATTTCATGTGTTCCCATAGGCTATTATTCAACTTAAAGTTGTCATTTTTAAAATAAATTCTACAAAAAAGAATGCAAGCAGGGTGTTAGGAATAATTTTAGATGTCTTTATACTCCTGCTTATGACTGATTCTCAAGAAACACACAAATGTTTCTTCCCTTTTCACCCATCAAGCACAATTTCTACACAAAGTTAGCAAAATAAACATTAACTGATGAAACACTTTTGTATGCATGCTGATGAAGAAAAATTAAAATGAATCAGTCTTTTTTCAGAATTCTGTGTAGGGAGGACATGAACAGTTCACAAATAATGTGCCAAGAATGTTCTAAAATATGCGAAGGCGCTCAGAGCCTCCTCCTCTAGCAAACAAGACGATATGCACCAGATACCCAAGTTCCCAGTAAGTCTTCAATCTACTGCACTGAACACATTGGAATGTCTTATATTTCAAAGAAGATTTGATATTTTCAACTTGAACAAATAGCTTAAACTACACACCCACTGTTGCGAAGTTTTTAGGGTATCCTAATTTGAATGGGAAGGCTAGGCATATAGCCAAGGGACTTCCACAGGTCTGTGGGAAAACGAAAAAAGTTTATTCTGAGTTCATTCTGATGCAAAAAAATTTTGAAATCCCCCTTTTTTTCCCCATAATATGCAATTTTTTGAAGACTCCTTGTACATATTTAGTAGGCTGGGAGCTTTTCATGTTCTTCCCTGTTTCCTCAAGTAAGAAAGACATTTTACACTG
>NW_006203415.1:334303-351467 GCF_000334495.1 Tupaia belangeri chinensis | reverse complement strand
TCTTCCTGCACATTCCTGACTACGACATTAATTTGTGCCTCTCACCTACGTGTCCTCACCCGCAGCCTAAAATCACTATGCTAGGCGTCCAAAGGTCACGTCCTTGAATTCCCAAACCAAAGACCTTGTCCTTACTTTCGATCCCACATTAGTAATGTGTTTCCGATTTATTTCACAGTTCCTAAAAGTAAAACCTACTTTACAAGAGCCTTAAAATATACAAAAATCGTTTAAAAGTATTGGTCATTGATTGGGAAAGAAAGTCATGTCGCATTTTTGCATAGAAAAGCATAGAAAAATATGTCATGACTTTCCTGACCACCTGATTAAACTGAAATCTGGATACTACTCTTCAGCAATGAATACACTTAGAACAGCTGTTCTCAAATAGTTTGGGGGAGGTGAGAAGACCCCACAGGAGCGCTTTTACCTGCCATTTGGCAATATTTGGAGACATTTTTGGTTGTTGCAACTGAAGGTGGAAGGCTATCACTGTTATTTAGTGTGTAGAAGCCAGGAATGAGGCTAAAATAAAACATCTTAGATGCACACGACAGCGCCCCTCCCCCCCAGAACAAAGAATGATAGACCCTAAATGTAAACAGTGCTGAGGCTAGAAGTGCTGACTTACAGCCCAGGCTAGGAAATCTTCAACCAGAGATCTTGTTTAGTTCTTGGCTGGGTTTTTATGGCCCCTAAGGATAATGGTGCTCTCCTCACTTAGAGTAAAACTCAGGAACAGTTTTCACCTAAGGATCAACAGTTACATAGGAATCATGTTCCTACTGCCTAATTTTTAGAACAAGTAAATGGAGTGCTTGGGAACAGCAGATGGCGTAATGTTTATATCACTGAACTGCCATGGAGTCAACCACAGTTCGACCTGGCGGCTTAAAATTCATGTCAGGCACATGTGTGGGCATCCCCAAATTCCCACAGAGACTGGAGGAGAAGGGATTGCCACATGGCCGTCACCCCTGGGGGTGATTTTTCACTTTCTGTCTCTGCAGCAAGCACAAAAATAGCAAAAATCTCTCTATAAAACCAAATAAATAAAAGGAGTGCTTTTCTTTTTTTGTTTTAATATATTAAAGGAAGAAAGAGGGCTTTTTTATTAGTCTACAGACTTCAAGTGATTTTTTTCTCTTCTGGGTCATGCTCTTAACATTAGAGAAAGGGTGCTAATAGTGTCAGAAGCAATTCCCAAATTTTCTGCTCACCTTAACACACTGGGAAGAACCATGATCTATGACAACACTATTACTCACTTTACAGGGCAGAATTGGCAATAAGAGTATAATTACTACTGGGAAAACAACTTTCAACATAGGTATCACAGTACCAACCCGTACACTCTCACCAATAACTCCAAAATTACCAACTCTTTCTCCACCTCCAACACCATCCTTGCCATCATCCCTGTTTTCTTTTCCTTCTCTTTCTCCCCTGGCTGGTTCCTACCAGATTTCAACTGATTGAAGAGAAGCTTCTTAATGTAGTTTTTGAATTTTAATATCCTATCAGTATAAAAGAACAATGGACTCTGATATGACTGCTGTTTTGTTTGGCTGCAGATTTATCTAGGGGATTACTCATAGATTTGTTCATCTCCTCTGAAGAGTATAAAGTCAGATGTCTTTAGCCAAATAAAAATTTTTACATTACTATTCCAGGAAAAGAAATGATTTTTTAAAAAGAATTATTTTATTTGAATTATCATTTTTTTAAACTTGCTATAGGATGCATGCACTCATCAGAGAGAGACAAAGAGAGAAAATAAGTGAGAAAGAAAGCTACCAGGTCTGGGACTCGAACCACCATCAGCCACATGGGAGTCCAGCATCTTAACTACCATGCCTCCTGCTGGCCTCTGTTTTTTTTATTTTTACAATTAGTTATCCCTAGAGAAAACAAAACATTAAATGACAATAAATACAGCAAAGAATGCAAGTTTATTTTAGGCTATATTACAAATCAAATAATGGATAAGGATGTGCCAGTGGGATTAGCAAGTGGTATGAATGTTAAAATGGCTGGATCCCACAGTTCAAGTCCTGGACATGGTGGCTTGAAAATCATGCCTAGCATGTGTGCAGGCCTGCCCTAAATCCCAAGAGGAGAACAGAGAAGGAGGGACTATGGTATGGCCAATCCCCTGGGGGGCAATTTCTCACTTTCCCTCCCTCTCTCTCTGGTGAGTGCACACATCCTATGGCAAAAACCTAAAAACAAAACAAAACCCTTTCTAGTCAAATAAAATAAAGGTTTATTAACACTTTTCTACTCCCTAAATGTTCCATACTTTTTTCGTTTTATTATAAAATCTCACAGATGTATTACATGATGTGATGGTGTGACTCTTATTCGTATTTAAGGGAATCCAGTCAGACTTACCAGTTCACAAAGACTAAAAACATATATATATATATATCTATATATATATGTATATATATATAGATATATATATATCTTTGGACCAACCTCCTAGTCTAATGGTTAAGGAAGCTGGATCCCATAGGGCCAACCACGGTTCAAATTCCTGCCCTGGCAGCATGAAAAACAGCTCATCACGTATGCATGGGTGCCCAAAATTCCAACAGGATGGAGAAACTGAAGAGAAGGGACTGCAGTGTGACATTACCTCTCTGAAGGGTGCCTTACTGTACCCTTCTCTGACTCTCTGGTGAGTGCATGTGCCTTCTGGCAATTACACGAAAAACCTTGAAATTTCCCTGGACAATTGATGACGCCTTTAAAAGCCAAGAAACACCAATGACTACAAATACCAGAAGTTAGGAGGAAGCAAGAAAGGATCTTCCTCTGGTGTCTACGGGAGAGAACATGACATGGCAAAAACCCTAATGTCAGAATTTTTGCCTCCAAAACTATGAGAAAATAAATCTCTGTTGTTTAAGCCATCTAAGTTTGTGGTAATTTGTTACAGCAGCCCAAGGAAACTAATGCACAGGCCTACCTGCCCAGTGAAATTATCTTGTGACCTTTCTACAGCATGTGGCACTGCTGGTGCCTCCTTCCCTCCTCCTCTCCTTCCTGCCGTCCTTCTCTGCTTCTTAAACGCCTCTCCTCCTGTCTCAGTTCTTTTCACTAGTACCGACTTCTCAGATACCTTTAGCTGTTCTTCAGAGAGCTTCCTCTACTTCTTTGTACTCTTTCTGGGCCATCTCACTCCCCCAACTTCTGTTTTCACCTTTAGGGAAAGTTCCAATCCATCCTCGAATTTGTTATGCTTATATACGAAGCACTTCTGCTCAAAAATTTCACAGCATTTCTAACTTAGTATGTCCCAAACACTCAATGAACTTCCATGTGACAGGTATTGTACTTAGTGCTAGGGAGAATACTAAAAATAAAATGGCAGGCAAGGCCCTTGTCCACACAGAGTTTACAGTATATTAAGACAGACACCGCAAGAAATTTCAGGAATGCTTAGTACTAAAAGCAATTATTGAGTACTTTATACTGTGTGTGCACGTGTGTGTGTGTGTGTGTGTGTGTGTGTGCATGCACCATAAATAGCAGGTAGCTAGGAGTGGTCCTGGTGGATGTGAGAAGTGGAGAGCAGGAAGAGGATTGCAGAAAGAAAAAAACAGCATTTAACTGACTTCTTGCTCTCTCAAATGTAATTGATCATTAAGTTTTATACTTTCTAGCTACTTACTATCAGCAAATTTAGCATTTCTGAACAGGTATAGGCCCTTGCAAAGTTTTTTCAATAGGATTCTCAACCCCTACCTTTCCTCTCTTTAGTACACTGTCTACACTCCTGCCAGTGTTTCTTAAACACTAACTAGGTCCTGTAGGTCCCTTATTTAAAAATCCTTCAATTGTGGGGTCAGCAGGTGGCATGGTGGTTAAGGTGCTGGACTCCCACATGGCTGACTGCAGCTCAAGTCCTGGACCAGTGGCTTAAAAATCAGGCCAGGCACATATGCGTGCTTGCCCAGAACTCGAGGAAAAGAAGGGATTGCAGTGTGGCCATCCTCTCGGGGGGTGGGGGGTGGGCGATGATCTCTCCCTCTCCCTCTCTTTCTATCTCCTTCCCTAAGCATGAGCACCCCATGACAAAAACCTTAAAAATTAAACAAACAAAAAAACCCTTCAGCTGTTTTCTCCTGATGATACAATAAAGCACAAACTCTTCAGCAAGGACTCAAAGTCTATTATAATCTGGCTCTTGATTCCCTTTTCTGTCTCTTCTAACTTTTCCTACCACCTCTCTGCTCTGGCTATGGCGCTACAGGGGACTCCCCATCTGGTCCATGCTCTCCTCTGGGCCACTGCATGCACGTACTACTCTACTCTGTCCCTACCACTTTTATCCACCAAGCAAACACCTACTCAATCTTACTCCTTGGTGAAAGCTTCCTGAAGTTCCGATCTTTCTGTCCATTTCCATTATTATAATCTGTTTACACACTTAATATGCTCAACTATGCATATTTAAGTCAAGTTTTCCATATCAAGCTGTAAAACTCTTGTTAGGAAGGTAATGCAACCTCTATTCACCTCTACAGCCACACTCACAAAAACCAAACATACAAGGCTCTTAACACACAATGTTCCTGTATTATGACGGGCAAGTAATATGTTAGAAAGTACAAAGGCTTTGGAGTCAGACAGACTTGGATTTAAATTTGAGACATGCAAACCTGACTCGCTGGGCAGCTAACCTCTGCAAGTCCACACATCCTCACCTGCACATGAGGAAACACCACCTATTTGCCAAGGTGATTGTGAGAGTCATAAGAATTTATTTAGAATGTAGCTAGCAGTCCTTTTCCTTGAAGAGGAGGCCTGTATCTTAGTACCCGCCTTACTCTTCTTCTGGGAACCGTCCTGCAGTTTCCCAAGTGCTTTTTTGTATGACCTCCTGCCCTCTGGCTGACTTGTGCAAGGGTGGGTTCTGACTCACACTGGGTCAACGCCAATGAAAAGCCAACTCATCCCTCCCTCCAATTCCTGGACCTTGTACAACAGGGACAATCCCAGGCCTCCTCAGTGTTAAAGCTGTGTGCTTCAGGGGTCACCAGCAGCCTGAGTTCGCTGATGCAGAGAATGCCAGATGAAGCAAGAGAGGAACTAAGCAGAGTCTTTGGTGCCTGAAGCCCGGCAGCAGTCATGCATTCTCCTTGGCTTAGGATGGTCAGCTCTGACAAAGACTTTCTAAGTTACTCCAGAATCCTCTCAATTCTGTCCCCTTCTACCTTCAGCAGATTTGGGTTTCCACTCCCTGCAACCTCAAGAGTCCTGAGACTCTCTTCCTCCACTCATGCAACAGAATGTCTGTTTTAAATGCAGACCTACAAAAGTAGCTTCTAGGATGCAAAACATAACCAGTAAAATGAGCACACTAGAAGCAACAAGATAAACTGTAACTGGAAAATGATCTGAGAGTGGAGACCAAAGTTAAAACATAACAATAGGTAGGAAGTTGGAGAGAAAGCAAAGGTCAAAAAAATAAAGAGTAGGCAAATCTAGTATTAAGGTGTGGGAGGGCTGGAGGTCAGTTAAGGACAACCCATGTGAATAAGCATGCCTTGCCTCACATTCCTCTACTGCATGGTCTGACTCTTCCTTGAGCTGGGGTGTAACTTCCCAAAATAATAACTGGGATGGGGATAAGGGTCAGCATGATGGAAAAGTGAGTTTCAGTAGAAACAAACATTTGGAAATGGAGATTTTCACTGCAGAGTAGGAAAAAGTGAAACAAAATTTTCATTCACATCATGATTCATTCGTTGAATAAAAATTTACTGGCTACTCGAATCGATCTGATCCCAGTCCTTAATGCATTCCAAAAAGGGAAATGACTTACATACTTAAAAACACTTAAGAGTGTTAAGTGGATCTCAAAATTTGTCATGGCCTGTGTTCAAGTCCAGGTATGCTTACGTCCAAAGCCTCCATGCTGTCAAAGTTCTTAAAATAATAATAATAATAATAATAATAATAATAATAATAATATAGTAAAGCTCCCAGGTTTCTCAGACTGAAAACAAAAATGCAACAAAAACATGACAGATTAAATGATAATTTCAGTAGAGTGGAAATAAGACTGCAAGGGTTTTAGAAAGTCATCATTTAACAAACATCTGCTGTGTGTTAAACACTAAGAAAATGCACAGCACAAATGCAGTCTACTTTTTACAAAGGTTGCCACTGAAAAACAAAGATATAAAGTACTGGAAAGCAAATGGTTGAGAAAAATAGACATGTGAAAGCCAGCGGCACTTTTAATGTATTTTCAGATACAGAGGAAAAGTCCCATAGACAGGTAAAGTACACTGAAACAAAGACTTAGATCCCCTTATGAAGTGTACCGGATGAAGTGGGCAGGGACAAGGTCTCAGGGAGAGGAGACGTGAGTGAGGCAGGAGGCAAAGTCAAAGTGCAGAGAGGAGGAGCAGGACAAGAGCTCAGCTCTGTGAAGTGGATCATCAATAATGCTACTGCTGATCAGTAATCTCCACTTCCGATCCAATTAGCTAGCCCTCATTTGTGGCAGATCTAATCATAGTAGCCATGCAACTTTCTTCAGTAACTTCAAGCTTTCTACTGGGTCCTTGGAAAAGTCATAACCTATCTTCCTGTGTTTTTCTATGCAAAAATGAATCATGACTTACAGACGACTAAAGAGAACCAGAACAGACAGCCCTGGGGTTGCCAGGTAGGCACAAGTTTGGGACTGTCCAGGACCAGGAGGAGAAGACTGTTGAGATGCTGGACCCAGGTATCTGGACTGGGAAGAGACAAGTACACCTGGCGATGAACACACGGGCTGAATTAAAGAGCAGACACCAAAGGCCGATGTCTCAGACACACGCCTCTGTCTGTCCTGCAAGGCAAGTGCTCCGTATTGTGGTTTCCACTGACTTTTTCCAGTTTTAATTTCTCAATACTTTCCTATGATTCCAGCTTACTGAAGCTACTCGAATGCTCCCCAAGAATATCTGATGGCAGAGAAAACACAAGCCACAACTACCAAAAAAACCCACTACTACTACAAAACTAAGGAGCCTTTTACAATGCTATGTAAGTCAGAATTAGGCAGGATGCACAGCTTGTCTGATTTACTGGCAGAGACACAGGTTGTCACTGTTCTTAAAGAGGACCTATCTGGGGAGAAGAGTTGTCTAAGTAGTCGTGGTGTCTATATTCAGAGTTACAACTTCAAAGAGGACTCAGTTCTATAGTCAAGGGAATGCAGCAAAGGAGTCCAGCTCTTAGGAAGAAAAGCTGGGCAGGTTGTTAGGCCTGAGGAAGTGGGTCCACCAAGGGCTCTATTCCTAAAGGAATGAGAAACCCAGGCTTTTCGACTGACTAGCCATGGGGATTAGACAAAGAACAAAACCATGAAGTGCAAGATGGTGCCTAAGGACTAATTAAATAACATACTCAGTACAGCAGATTCACTACTGAAACAGTTCTTTTTCCCCCTTAGAGGGAGATTTTTGCAATAGGGTGTGTGCACTCGCCACAGAGACAGAAAGAGACACAGAGACAGAAAGCAAGAAATCACCCCCCTCCCCCCCACCAGAAAGGATGGCCACGTCACAATCTCTTCTCCTCTATTCTCTTAAGACTTTGGGTGCACACAAATGCACGCACAGTATGAGTTTTAAGCCACTAGATCCAGGACTTGAACCACAGCCAACTACATGGGGGTCCAGTGATGTAAACATTATGCCATCTGCTGGTCTCCAGAAACAGTTCTTAATTCATAAATTTTGAATGACAGAAACAAAGTAAGTATTAGAAATAAGAAAACAGAGAAAACTCTCTGCACTAACAAGATGAAATACTTACAGTACAGTATGGAAAGTACTTCTGGGCCAGCAGGTAGTGTGGAGGTTAAGTGGATCCCGCGTGGCCAACTGTCCAGCTTGAGTACCAGCCCTGGCGCTTGAAAATCAAGCTGGGCATGTGTGCCCAAAATTTTGAAAAGAGAATGGAGAAGGGACCACAGCATGGCCATCCCTCCCAGGAGGCTGATTTCTCACTTTCCTTTTCTCTCTCCGGCAAGCTCACATGCCCTAGAGCAAAACGAAATAAATAAATGCAAGTACTATCTAGAAATGAGCGTACTGAGGGTTGGAGATATCTTCACAGAAGGGATAATACCTAAGAAGGGTTTTGAAGGATGAGGAGGAGTTTACCAAGAAGACAAGAAAGGTAATTAGTGGCATTCCAAATAGAGAAAACTGCCTATCTAAAAAGGTCAATATAGAGAACAAAGCAAAATGGCAAAAAATTATGCAAGATATTAGAGGAATAGAAAGTTGAGCTCACCCTTTAAACTTAACTACAAAGTATGATAGTTACTGAAGGGAGGGACCAGACTGTAAAATAATTACATACGGTATGCAAAGGAGTGTCGCTGTGGGCTACACCGTGGAAGTCACTGACACAGCTCCACAGGGATTATGCCCCAGTGTGGGAACCATGCCAGCCTGCAGTGACCAACCAACAGATATGTGCCCAATGAGAGCAGAGACATGGGGCATGGGACACAGAAGAAACAGCGGGCCATGACCAGAGGCCGAGAGGTTTGCACTCACTCTAACAGGGCAGGCCTTATCACTCCCAAGCTATCCTGAGCATCCCATTACTTACCCTCATTCTAATCTTGTGATCTTTTCCCCTAAAATATCTGCCATGCCTGTGGACTGGAAACCTGCCAAGCCTTCAAAACTTGCCCATCTAAAATCGATGCATCAGCAAGGCCTCTGCTACTTCCTGACACTGTGAACTCTCTCCCCCTTATAACCTCCCTGACTCTGGAGCTGTCCCTGGATATTTTTTCTATGCATGTATATATATTCCAATGTGGAGATGATTACTTCCTCAACTAGACTAAATTCTTGGAAGACCTGACAGTGTTCTACTTTTTCTCTGAAGGTTCCAACTGTACGGACACATACACACGCTCCTCTCCAGCTCATAGCTGGTACCCCCTCTGTGTTTAACGTTCTTCATGAGAGAAAGTTTGAAAGTACCAACATCCACTCTTTGACCCCAAGCAATTCAGTTTTAGCTGCAAAGCTGCAGGCACCCTACTCAACAAAAGCCATCCAAGAAACTTTAGGGCATCCTCTTTAGAAAGGAGTTGAGGAAACTTGCATTTGGAGGCCTTTCCCATAATGTGGGTAGCTAACCCAAGTATTTCTTTCAACTATATACACTTTAGAGTGAGAACGATCCAGTAGGCCATGTTTTAACAGTTTTTTGTATCACCCATTGTCTCATCTCCTTCAATGGACACTGTACTAGCATTCATTAAATACTGACTATTTGAATATCTTCTATTTTCTGTCTGCACATCCTATTAGGTTGTTGGAAAAATCATGATGTATTTTTTGTTTTTCTATGCAAAATCACATCACGACTTTTCCAACAACCCAATGTATTAATTTAGCACAAATAACAATATGGAAAACTAGCATGATGTAAAATGTTTCTAAGTTAACATTTTGAAGTAAAAATACTGTCTCAAAGAGTCTATACAGAATAAATAATTTAATAAAATAAAATAACAGAACAGCAATTCTGAATGTAGTAATTATATCATAAGTAATGAATGTTGTGATGAAATTTTACTTTTTAAAATTTTTGTCTTGTATTTTGCTTTATGCTTATGTGTGCTAAAGTAGCCTGCAGAACGTAGTACAACACTATTACAACCATGTAAGATTATGCACACATGTATTTGAGAACAGAATAAAGGCACATAAAGGAACAATAGGTGAGGTGGATGTTAAGGAGGCTGGATCCCACATGGCCAACCGTGAGGTCTGAGTCCCAGATCCGGCAGCTTGAAAAACACATTGGGCACCAAGTGCACATGCCCCCAAAATCCCAAAAGGGAGGGAAAAATGGAGGAGAATGAATTACAGGGAGACTGTCCCCCATGAGGATGCTTTCTCACTTCTCCCCCTCCTCTGGTGAGTGTGCCCACTTCCTGGCAAATTAGAAAAAGAAAAAGAAACAGAAAAGTTATGAATCAATTGATTAGGACGCAGAACTACAAATAATTATCTAAGTTTTTAATTTTACTGACTTTATTTTTTTAATTTAATTTTATTTATTTATTCATTTATTTTAATTTGACCAGAGACAGAGGGAAAGTGAGAAAGCAAGCCACCGGGTCTGGGATGCGAACCATGGTCGGCCATGTGGGAATGTCCAGCACCTTAACCACCATGCCACCTGCTGGTCCTTTTACTGACTTTATTAATAGTAAATATTATTGTTATTTGTAAAATAAGGTCCAGCTTGGGCCAGCAGGTGGCAAGCAGGTTAAAGTGGCCAGATCCCATATGGCCAACTGCTCATAGTTCAAATCCTGTACCCTGCGGTTTGAAAAAAAAAAAAAACAAAAAAAACAAAAAAAAAAAACAAAAAAAAACTTAACAGTCTAAACCAAACAAACATGTCAGTATGTGTATGTGCATGCCCAAAATCCAGAGAGGAGAATGGAGGAGAAGGGACTGTAGTATGGCCATTCCCCTAAGGGGGTGATATCTCACTTTTCCTCTTTTTCTCTCTCACTGTCTCTCTGGTGAGCACACACATCCTACTGCAAACTAAAAATAAATAAATAAAACAAGGCCTGGCCTCTGTGGCATAGCTGGTAGCATACAAGACCTTGGAGATGGAAGCCACATACTAACCTGGTTTGAGTTCCCTCCCATGCTGGCCTGAAACTACGCTGGGCGAGTATGCATGTGGCCACCATTCCAGCAGGTTGAAGGACTAGGGGAAGGGGAGAGCACAGTAGGATCAAGCCCCATGCAAGGATCTTTCTCCTCTCCCTCTCTCTTTACTCTCTCTTTTGCACAATGCATACACTCTACCATGTTTTTTTAATCCTAAAAAATGTTTTAATACAAAGTTGTTATGACGAAAACCAAATGCAGAAGCTGCACAAGAAAAATTGCTAACTTGTAACTTCATATTTCAAAAATTAGGAAATATCACTATCTTTACCATTTTTTTCTAATCCTTCTAAGCTTATGTTTTCATTCCCCTCCAATTAATCAAGAAGAGGAAGTAGAAACTGTCTATCTGCATGTATTCAATTAACATCCAACAGTATTCCCTGAGCTCTCACATCCTAGGGCCATTTTGCTGAATGTACCCCTTAATTTAAAATCTATCCCTATGAAATTCTAGATTTTTCTTATCACATATAATCTGATTATTTCCTTTTGGAAATTCATTTATTTGTCATTTTAATTCTAGTACTGGGACTTTCACTTATACCAATTTTACGATTAAAATTTTTTTCTTCCTGTTTGTCTTACACAATAAAGCTCAGATGTTTAGAGAGAATTCAACTATCTCCAAAGACAAACGATGTTTGGTTGTGTTATTAATAACATTGGAAAATCTACCTACCTGTCCTTAACCTGTAATTTTATAGTCAATTCTTAATTTACAAGTTTCAAAAAGTGTGAATTTTAAATCTGATTTCCACATATGTAGAAAATGCGTTTCTAATTTCCATTGTGTAAAATTAATCAAAAATACAGGAAAAGATACTGTCATTTTTGCCTCTGAACAAAACTACATAAAAGGGCTCTAATGTTTCATCAGATCAATAAAGACAATGGAAAACTCTTAAGTTTCCCCAATGTCAACATTAATTCCTGACAATTCACAAGTGTTATTCAAAAAAGATTTCACTACATCATAAGCAAATGAAGGCATTACTTGACAGAATATAAACTTTTTCGACATGTTAGTTCTAAATATCGTTGTGGAACTGAATGATTCTTTTAAAGAATGAACATGATATATTTCACATACTTATTAATTTAACAGACAAAATCAGTATTTACTAACATGCCATATTAATAGGCACAAATGAATTAATTTTTCTTTCTTTTTTTTTGGAGATTATTTTGCTGTAGGGTACATGTGCTTGTCAGAGATAGGCAGACAGAAATCAAGAAGTTACCCACCAAGGAGTATAGCCATGCCACAACCTCCTCTGCCCCAGCACCCTTTTCTCTCTCTGGCCCTGTACATGTGCCCAGCATAATTTTCAAGTCACTGGATCTGAGACTAAAACCATGGAAGGCCATGTTGGAGTTCAGCGACATAACACTACACCATCTGCTAGCCCCATGAACGAGTCTTAATATATTTTTAAAAAATCAATCCCTGATATTTAACCATGATCAGATTACTTTCCTCTACTTTTTTTTTTTTTTTAAGAGATTTCTACTATAGGGTACATGTGCTCACCAGAGAGCCAGAGAGACAGAGATGAGAAATCACCCCCCAAAGCAGACAGTTACACTACAATCCCTTCTCCATTTTCTTCTTGGGATTTTAAGCATGCACGCAAACACACACACACACACCCGGTGTGAGTTTCAAGCCGCCAAGTCTAGGACTCGGGCAGCCATGTGGGAGCCTAATGTCTTTTTAACCACTATGCCACCTGCTGGCCCCACACACTTTATTTTTTTTTAATTATTCGTTTAACTTTATGTATCATTATTTGAATTTTGCTATAGGGCACATGAGCTCACCAGAGAGAGAGAAAGGAAGTGAAAAAGCAAGCAGCTAGGTCTAGGACTAGCTTTGTGGGAGTCCAATGCCTTAACCATTTTGCCACCTGCTGGCTCCAGGCTTTCAATTACATAAATGAGAAAGCTGAGCACTTGAGATGAGGTGACCCAAATTCCTACAGCTAAAATGTACAGACATAAATTTAATCATAGTTAACTGTCAACTTCCTACTAAGTAAATATTACAGTAGCAAATATGGGATTGCCATGTTGTTTCATCAATTTAAGTTTTTATACACATAATATAGAAAACGTTTTCAGTAAAAAAGAGATGAATGTCTTAATATCAACTACAGATCTAAAAAAATCCATGAACATAATCTATATTAGAATATTAGCATAGTAAAAAGATAAAATCAAAAAATTTATAAACTTATTTATGAAGTAAGGTTGGTTAAGCTACATCTCTGCTGTGAAAAGCTGGCAAGTTTTCAAGTCAATGGTAAATTTTATTCTGAGTCAAATAAAGAAAATAACTGTCAGCAGAATGTCTTCTGAGGAATACCTATGCATGGCATTAATTGGAACGAAGGTAATATAATCTGCTATTTCAAAATTATGTTTGAAATATAAAAAGAAGATGATAAAGCACGTTCTACTTCAACATATGTAATTAAATGCATTTATACCCAAGCTGGTTGAGGTAGAAAAAAATCTTTCCATTATAAAATAAAAAAAACTTTTAATTATAAAATATTTTTCACACTTCATTTTTAAATTCTACCTGCAAACTGCAAAAATGTGAAGTTTTTTTTTTTTAATTATCTACAATTGTACCATCAAAAGATAATGGTTAACATTTTATTATTTCCTTCCAATCCTCTAAGACTTTTTATTTTTTATTTTCCTATAGGGTATGTGCCGTTGCCAGAGAGAGGGGGCATGGAGAGTGAGAAAGCACCCCGGGGGGTGATCACCATGCCTAATCCTTCTCCTCCATCAAAATCCTTTCAGGAATATGGGCCCACAGGGACTCTTTGGCCATGTTTTTCAAACTGCTGGGTCCAGGACTTGAATGACATAGTAGGCCATGTGGGATCCAGGCACCTTTAGCACCACTCCACAGGCTGTTCCCTCCCCCACCAAAGACTTATTTAGTAAAAACACTGCCTTCTAACTTAACATCTCAACATGGAGACCGTCTCTTCATTAAATATTCCATAGGTGTTTTAAAGCACTGCTTCTTATGTTTGAGTCTTTCCTGATCACGTGAGGGAATACTATTAGACCCTGATGCATGTATGTTAGGTTAAGACTCTGCCTTAAAATGAATTCCACCACAGACTGCTTTAGGGTCCTTTGGGTAAGACATATTACTTTAAAAAATTATAGCGTTCAAATCCCACACAATGCCTGAGTTTTCAGATGATGTATACCTAACTAGCTCTTAATTTATCAAGGTAGTAATTGGGGCAGAATCTGAACTGTGGTTGGTTTATATGGGTTCCAGTTCCCCTTACCCATTAGGTCATGAGGTTGGCCCAGAAATCAATTTTAATGACCAGAATCATTTCTATTTGTGGTCATCTACATTAACATTTATATAAAATGATGCCATGAAAGAGAAAATGTGATTTGTTAAAAATACTCTGGTGAAACAATATTAAATATTTAAAAATAAGGTAACATGGAGTGTCTGATTAGACTGGCCTTGAGAAATTCTAAAATCAGGGCTATCATCCCACTTGGTGGAGGGAACACGTAACTGATTCTATATGTTCAAGACGTTTTTTAGAAACGTGATATAAACACTTCTAGATCTCGAAATAAGCAAAAGAAGTATTCCGCATATGTAGTCATATTCCTTCCTGTATGGAGGTACCTTCCAGTTTTTGTGCTTGTTTCCTAACATTTGAGATGGGATAATACTGTACTTCGTATATCTGAACTGGCTGTGATGAATATGTACAAACTACTTAGCCCGGTGCCTGCCGCAAAGCTAGCTCTATACTATAAGCATTACTCATAGGTAAGCCTGTTCTTTTCCTCCTACCCTGAGAAAATCTCGAGGGAGAGAAGGATTTCACACACCACTACATTAAGGGCTGATGTTCAATCATTCTTTTAAGAAGATGATCTATAACTAAAACCAAAATACTAAGCATCTAAATCTTAAATTAGACTTCCCTGCTACATGTACCTGGATCTAAAGTGGTCAACTTACCAAATACATTGTTTTCCCATAATCAGATTCGGTCACCACATAACTACAAAAGTTTCCAACATGGAGACCGTCTCTTCATTAAATATTCCATAGGTGTTTTAAAGCACTGCTTCTTATGTTTGAGTCTTTCCTGATCACGTGAGGGAATACTATTAGACCCTGATGCATGTATGTTAGGTTAAGACTCTGCCTTAAAATGAATTCCACCACAGACTGCTTTAGGGTCCTTTGGGTAAGACATATTACTTTAAAAAATTATAGCGTTCAAATCCCACACAATGCCTGAGTTTTCAGATGATGTATACCTAACTAGCTCTTAATTTATCAAGGTAGTAATTGGGGCAGAATCTGAACTGTGGTTGGTTTATATGGGTTCCAGTTCCCCTTACCCATTAGGTCATGAGGTTGGCCCAGAAATCAATTTTAATGACCAGAATCATTTCTATTTGTGGTCATCTACATTAACATTTATATAAAATGATGCCATGAAAGAGAAAATGTGATTTGTTAAAAATACTCTGGTGAAACAATATTAAATATTTAAAAATAAGGTAACATGGAGTGTCTGATTAGACTGGCCTTGAGAAATTCTAAAATCAGGGCTATCATCCCACTTGGTGGAGGGAACACGTAACTGATTCTATATGTTCAAGACGTTTTTTAGAAACGTGATATAAACACTTCTAGATCTCGAAATAAGCAAAAGAAGTATTCCGCGTATGTAGTCATATTCCTTCCTGTATGGAGGTACCTTCCAGTTTTTGTGCTTGTTTCCTAACATTTGAGATGGGATAATACTGTACTTCGTATATCTGAACTGGCTGTGATGAATATGTACAAACTACTTAGCCCGGTGCCTGCCGCAAAGCTAGCTCTATACTATAAGCATTACTCATAGGTAAGCCTGTTCTTTTCCTCCTACCCTGAGAAAATCTCGAGGGAGAGAAGGATTTCACACACCACTACATTAAGGGCTGATGTTCAATCATTCTTTTAAGAAGATGATCTATAACTAAAACCAAAATACTAAGCATCTAAATCTTAAATTAGACTATAACTTCCCTGCTACATGTACCTGGATCTAAAGCGGTCAACTTACCAAATACATTGTTTTCCCATAATCAGATTCGGTCACCACATAACTACAAAAGTTTCAGCGTCTTAATGACAAGCTTATGGCCATGACTCCATACTTCACTGAAAACCATGTTAGTAACGTTATGCTGGACTTCAAGATAGAGAGCAAATTTAAAAAAAAAAAAATCTCTTCCTAGCAACAGTAACAATCCAAACCTTATTCTTCTTTCTGCAATATAATGGGATATGCAGTGGAATATGTGTTCAATAACGAATGCCAAATTACTTTAAGACACTGTGGTATGCTGCCTGAAAACAGTACTAAAGGGGAAAAGTCAGCCCTTCATTCTCTTTCTATTATGATTTACTATTTAGTAAACAATTTCGCTTGTCGACTGTAGATGGGAAAAAAGTTCTGTCACTTTCAGGAAAGGCTTTCCCTTTTATTGTGGCGCGCTCCATTTGGGTAGTGTATCACAGACAGTGTCTAACCCAGGCGAGCATCCCCAGTACCAGGCAGAGATCGTAAAGAACAAATTCTGAAGCCAAGACTCGGAGATAACCAGAATCTACTCCACTCGCTTTAGAACCTCAGGACTTTCACGAAGGATGACATAAGAACTACAACGACTTGTCTTTAACAGGTTTAAGCTGCTCGTTAATTGTCCCCGCCTTCCTACTCTGTCCATTCATCCACGTAGTTTAGCTTCAGAGGTCACGTCTCCAAAGTTCTCTTTTTCCTACCAAATATTTTTCTCAGAAGAAAGATCCAATATCAAAAGAGCTTTCCTAGCAGGATCTCACGTTCCTCTTTTAGGAAAAAGGGCCTTGCGAAAAAGTAAAGCCACGCCAACTTGGGGGACAGGCAGGCAGCGCCTACCTTTGCAAATCCATCCTGCGGGTCGCCAGCCAGGTCTGGCCACAATGAAAGCGCACCGCAGCTCCCGGTGCGTCTGCAGTCTCGTTTAACCTCCGAGAGACTGGGCACCCCGAGCAGGGCGCCCCCCGAACCGCGCACTTCACCGGGACCACTCACCTTGCTGGGCTCGGGCGTCCTCGAGCAGCAGGAGCAGGATAAGTAGGAGCAGGAGGAACAGCGGCATGGAGGAGGAGGAGTTGGAGCTGGGAGGGAGGGCGCAGGAGGGGGGGAGAGCCGCCCGGGCGGGGGCGGCGGCCGCGGCCCGGACTCGGGGACACTGCGGGCTGCGCCCGGCTCTCACCACCGCCCGGCTCGCCATCGCGGCGGCCGACAGTCCGCCCGCATATTGCGAGCGCCCCGAGAGCCCCGCGCGCCCCGGGGCCACGGCTCCGAGAGGGGGCGGGG
>NW_006203415.1:298765-333159 GCF_000334495.1 Tupaia belangeri chinensis | reverse complement strand
ACCCGCCTCCCCCACCTCGGGCCCCGCCCCGAGCCCCGGCCCCCGGCAGCCCTCCGCGGGCCCGCGCGCCTGTTATTGTTGGGACTAGAGCCCAAACTGATCCCGCTGAGGCGGTCGCTTGCTCTGGTCAATGACTTCCGGGACTTCCCCTCCCGGGCGCCCAGCTCCTCTGACCCAGCTTGCTCGCTGCTCCTCCCACCGCTGCACATCAGGCCACTGGAAGGGGTGGGAAACCTGGATCCTAGATATTTTCGCTGGGAGCTGAGTCTCAGGGACTTTATTTTGTTAAACTACAGACAGTTGTTGCAGCGACTTTGAGTTAGAAAAACATAGTCAGTGTTCAATTTTTTTTTAAAATATGTATTTCCTATGTCCTTTACTACATTAGCGAAGGGGGCGCGTCGCGTAAAAGCAGGAGCTATACTCCCAAAGCAATTTAAACCTAACGTGTTAACATTCATTCAGTCACCCTAGAAAGAATTGTTGAGCACCTGCTCTCTGTCAGCATTGTGCCGAAGTCTCAGGAGTTGCAGCCATAGGACAGAAGCCTTGCAGAATCTAGTGTGGGATAGAGGTGGAAATGCATCATTGCAAGTCAGAATAATCTACGTGCTAATTAGAGTCACAAGCAATTTAATTTGATGGAGACTGTAAGAGAATGGAGTGACAAAAAGAAGCTATCCTTTGGAAAAGAGAAATCTACAAGACCAGGCAATGACTGAGTTTAGAGAGGAAAGAGAAACCATCTGGTATGTTTCTAACAGAGGCCTAAAAGAAGGATGGCGTCATTAACAATAGAAGAAACTGAAAAGGCAGAACGCATTGTGTGGGAAAAGTAAGTTATGGTGGAGTACCGAATTTGAGGTGCCAACTCAGCTAGTCAGAGAAGCTGTGTCATATGCAGGTGGACGTTTTGATCTGCAGCTCAAGTTGAGAAATATTTTGAAATCATGGGTCTGAAAAAGTCATGAATAAATATGATATTCAAAAACATGGAAGGGACTAAGTCTGAAATGAGAATTTGAGCACTGGAAAGGACTTTGAGGGTCATCTCTTTTAACTCCCCTTTTATACTTATCATTCAGTAATCCCTTCTACCAAATTTATTCAAGAAACATTTATCGAATACCTAAGAAACTGCTGTGGTCCAGGCCTACTGTACACATTGGTCCTACAAAGATCATCCAGAGGAGCTTAAATTTTTCTTTCTTTCTTTTCTTTCTTTCTTTTTTTTTTTTGAGAGGTTTTTGCCATAGGGTGCATGTGCTTGCCAGAAAGACAGAGAGACACAGAGAGATAGAAAATGGGGGATGACCACTCTGCAATCCTTTCTCCCCACTCTCCTCTGGGGAGTTTGGGCACGCACGCACACATGCCCAGCGTGAGTTTAAGCCACTGGGACCAGGTCTTGCGGCCGACTACATGGGAGTATAACAACATCACCATTACGCCAAATGCTGGTCCCAGAGCTTATATTTTGGTGGAGAAGGCTAACATGTAAACAGATCCATGTTACCAGTGCCATATTGGCGGTATGGACTGATACAACAACATTACAGTAAAAAGAGCTCAAGGAACCCATCAAATTGAGTATGAAACTCCAGATGAATCTTGACTATAAAAATAAAGTGAAGAAGTTTATCTCGGCTACGAGGCGAAATAGGCTGGATTGCAGGCTTAGTGAAGGGTGGTATTGGAGATGAATGGAATTGACTACAGCTAATTTAATGGGAGAACCTGGAGACAAGTCTAGAAAAGTTATTAGGGATAAGATCTAGGATAGGCTAAGAATCAAGATTTTATTTTGTAACATTCAGAAATAGCTAATGAGTTCTAGAAAGAATGACCTTATCAGATTCTCCCCACCCCCGACTTTTTGCTATCGGGTACATGCACTCACCAGAGAGAGAGAGAGAAATCACCCCCTAGAGAGATGGCCACACTGGAATCCCTTCTTCTCCATTCTCTTGGGATTTGGGGGATGCATGCACACATGCCTGGTGTGATTTTCAAGCTGATGGGTCTGGAACCGAATAGTGGAGTTGGCTATGTGGGATTCAGCAGTCTTAACCTCCATGCCACCTGATGGTCCCCCATTATCAGATTTTTACTAATGAGACAGGAGGGCAGGGAATGGATTGGAATAAGAGCAAAACTTGAAGCCAAGGTGAGTGAATCTGGAGTTAAAGGGAGTGACAATGGTTCTGAACCACACCAACAGTGTGCTTTGAAATGGGGAACTGACTGGGGGAATATTTGTGAATGTAGTCACTGATCTGATGAAGGAGTAAGGAGGGGTCCAGGAGAAGTCTAGGTGGTTCCTTTCACTAAGTAAATAATACAAGAAAGGGAACTGGTTTTGTTGGTTTAGGAAATAGAAGAAAAGATTATGGATTCAGTATTGAGTATTATGGCTAATGTGGCAAGCAGTCAGTCATGCACTAAAACTTCTAGTAACACTCTCTGGTACAAACCATCTCATTTGTGGGACTACTCCTTTCATAGGACCATTGAGTGATATCCTTGAGGTCACAAAGCTAGCAGCCATGCAAGGCATTATGAATTGCAGACTGGCCTTCTATTAACTACATAGAACTGCACCACTGGCAGAAAATTTATCTGTGAACATTTATGGGAGCCTTTATAGAAGAAGTAAAACCTGGGCTGTTGCCACTTCTACCTCATACTAATACAGTGTGAACTATCCAGATGGTAAACATCTAAAACAAGGCGAAAGAGCATATACATTTTCTCATCCCTGTTACCTACCATCTAATATTTTAAAGGGTTGTTATAAGTGGAGAGTAGAGAGGTAAAGAGATTCCAGATGAGATTAGTGATAGGGAAAGGAGTACTGAGGAAGTAGGAGCAAAGTGAGGTTATATCTACAGCAGCGAAACCAAAAGATCTTGGCAACTGATGTCATTTGACTATTTCTATATTATTTTGTACTTCAACTTCCTGGGTTTTGCTTTGGAAATACAGGATTTGCTACTCCAGTTAGAGAACATATGTGGAGACCCCTATTGCTGTTCCTACAAATGGAATTGTAATTAAGTACAGATATGGGACAGGATTGCTGCTGTCGCTGCCCCTATTTTGTCTCCATTTTTCCTGATTGTGTCACTCTACTAAGTTGCAAAACCAATTATGGAAGGCTGTTCTGAGATGACCAAATATTTTCATGGGTACTCACACCAAAAAAATACAAGGGGCATTCGTTTCTAGTACAACACCTGGGCAGAGTTGGAATTTTAGTTTATATTACTTCTCTTGCTCTCCAGGTGCTGCTCTACCCAACTTTGTCGTCTTTGTTTACTTGAGAGTTGATGCATGCTGAGAGAGTGGAAGCAATACTTGGGGGCATTTTACCCATGAGACCCAGACACATAGGCCTGGGGAAGACCTGAGAATTCTAATCTGGACTCAGAGTGGATAGGTCCACAGAAGGAAGCATCATAGTACCCAGAGGCATCCCACCACCAAACTAAATTGCTCCCACGAGTCCACGCCCCAGTTCTTTCCTACAAAGTCTCAAAAAGAGAACTTCAGGGGTTCCTTTGGGTAATCTTTAAGAGCAAACCCAAACTGGGCAGTGTCTTCGTTGCAGCAGAGTTCATTGACATGGACTAGGGCTTGTAGCAGTCACCGCTGACTGCATTCATTGGCTAGTAAATGAATGAGTGCTTTGAATGAAGACTGGGAAGAGTAGAGTTTCAGGAAGGAACCACACAGGATAGTTAACTATGAAATGCCAGCAATTAAAATGTGTATTATTGTAACATATTTATTCTTATTTATCCCACATTAAGCTATTTAAACATAAAAATAGATCAACAGAATTTTAACTCACCAGCTCTTACCCTCCTTTTTGTCTTCTCTGTATCTTCTTTTTCTCATTCTTTCTATTTTTCCCTCTTCTTTCTCTTAATAAATGAAGAGTAGAGGAATAAAGAAGACAAACTTGATCTATAAAGAGAAGGAAAAATAAGGAAATAATGGTCACACCCACTGTTTCTGCTTTCAAATGAATCCCAGCTCAGCCTACTGCTAAGGAAATGAGAAGGGGAGAACAGAACCTGGGGCCAGTGGCTTTGCTTTTCGCCCATACAGAAACATCTGGTTTTTATGGTATGATACAGTAAGAATCATTTGGCACCATCATTGCTATTAAGTGTCTGTTAAGCATTAATGAAACAGAAGAGGCTCCTTTAAAATGGCATTTATGCTGGAAACCTTAGGATAATGGTATGTAATGAATCACTAGTGGGCTTTATCAGTGAATGTGTATTTTTGGCAGGATAACAGTAAGAGGGAATGAACAAGAATTTACTTTTGTGATCTTCCAGTGGGGTAGAAGAGAAAGAAGACTGTGGCAGTTTTGGGGAAATATTTTAAACTTCAAAGACCAGAGCCCTAAGATCTGGTTACTGTTTTCACAGAAGCTTTTTCTTAGTGGTGTGCTGACTGTTTGGACAAATATTTACAGCCAAGTGTGTTGCTAAATGTCTGAATTCTGCTAACGAGACTTCCTGTGAACAGTGGTTTAGATATACTTTTCCCTTTATCTTTTGAACCTCTCTCAAGTCATTTCACTCAAACCTAACTATCATGTTTATTATCATATTTTCTTAACACTTATGGACTTTTCTTTTAGATATTTGTTACTGTAAATTTAAGACAGAAGTGCAAGGAACTGGATTTATTACAGAGGGCATTTCATTTCTACGGGTGAGTAATAACGCTAAATATTTTTTCCAATAAGACTCACCTTGGCAAATGACAGCAATATGAATAACTTTGAGAGGTTTTAAGCACCTTCTTTCCTTTCTGTTTACCTCCCACCTCAGTCTCACATTGCTGGCTTTTCTAGGAGTAGAGACATTTAACCAATTCATTCTCTTGTGAGACAGCTCAAGAAAGTGTCAGTCTCACATTTTATTTCTGATGGAGGATTCCATGGGTATCGGTAAAAGCATGTAAAATTTGCCTTACTTAATAGCGTCATACTTAAAGTAGAGATGTGTTATACACGAGTGGTCCACATGGCACTAAAGTATGAAGAGTGGACATTCCCGAGGTACTATGCTTCAGGCTGAATGCTTCCCATGCTATGTGCCTGTCTCCTTTCCTGTGGAACCTTTGCTGGTAACATTGTCTAGAATCAAGTGTACAGAGTTGAAATACTTCATGGTTTCTGGGAAACTGAGTTGTTTCATGAGACCATGGCTCTAGCCCTGGATCAGACTGGTGTATACAATTTCTGCTCAGAAGTGCTATGTAAGCTTTAGCAAGGTTCCTAAATGCTCTAGGCCTCAGCTTTGTCCATAACAGAAGATGGTTAGATTCTTTTAAAAGTTTGAAGCTGGGTAATTCTTCCAATTTTTTATTGTCCACTACTCCCTTTTATTGCACAACTAAAGTCTAATAGTTAATTCCAAAGTTGATACCTAATGGAGGAGGGAGAGGAAACAGAAGATGAAGATACAAAATTGGTCTTTGGGAAATAGTTGTCTTTCCTGAACAAGAATGTACCCTGAAAGGTGCATTTGATTTGGAAAGCAACCCTCAGGTTCTGTAACCTTCATCCTAGCAATGCCTTTATGAACTGGGGCTAGATCAAGAGACCCAGCTCTGATCTGTGAAAGAAGCAAACAGGACCTTGGAGTACAGAGGGTAACCTCATCAGGAAGGAGACAGGGAAGTCAACGGAGATATACCTGGTCAGTCATGTGGAGGAAGCTGGAATTGCAGAGGTGAGAATTCTACAGCAGTTTGAATGGGAAAGATGCTTTAAAAATAGAGATACATAATAAATAATTGCTTGCTATACATACTAATATTGTAACCTACCCTTTTGACTTCCTCCCAAACTCTCCATTACATTTATTAGAGTCACAGATGTGATTGCGTGAAATTTGGGGCAATGGGGTAGCGAGGTATGTTAGAGCCCAGCCTGATATACCGATGTGTTAATGCTGCCCTTCTCCATATATTGATTCTAAATAAAAAAGGACAGCATCCTTCAGAGGTGACATGAAAGTAGTGATCAAAAAAAACAAGACAAAACAAAACAAAACAAAACAAAACAAAAACCAGACTAGTGGAACCAGAGTTTCTGAGAAACCTAAACCTCCTTGATAAGAAACTAGATTTCCATTCTCAGGCAAATCAAGATTTTTGAACAGTTGACCATAGTAAGCTAGAGAACTTAGAATCATACAGGGAGTTGACATGTATTACACCAGAATAAGTAAATACAATTATTCTACATTTCAGGGGATTTTTTGTGTTTTTGTTTTGCTTTTAAGATTTTTGTCAAAAGGCATATGCGCTTGCCATAGAGAGACAGAGAGAGGGGAAGTGAGGAATCACCCCCTGGTGGGATGGACACACTGCAATCCCTTCTCCTCCAGTCTCCTCTTGGGATTTTTGACAGCATGTATGTGCCTGGTATGATTTTCAAGCTGCTGGATCCAGAACTCAAACCATGGTCAACCATATGGGAGTTCAGTGCCTTAACCATCGTGCCACCTGCTGACTCCTACATTTCATTTTTTTAAATTTTTGTGCTATAGCATGTGTGTGCTTACCAGAGAGACATACAGAGACACAGAGGGAGAGGAGAGAAGAAAGCACCCTCCCATGGGGAATGGTCACACTGAAATCCCTTCTCTCCCATCTTTTCCTCCTTTCAGGATTTTGCATATGAACACAAAAATGCCCAGTATGTTTCTTTTTTTTTTTTTTTTGGAGAGATTTTCACTGTAGGGCACGTGCGCTCACCAGACAGACAGAGAGAGACATAGAGACAGAAAGTGAGAAATCTCCCCCCAGGGGGGATGGTCACACCGCAATCCCTTCTCCTCCATTCTCCTCTCAGGATCTTGGGCAAGCACGGACATGCGCCCGGCGTGAGTTTGAAGCCACCGGGTCCGGGACATGAACCGCGGTCGCCTACGTGGGAGTCCAGCGACATAGCCATTATACTAACTGCTGGTTCCCCCCAGTATGTTTCTTAAGAAACCAGATTCAGGACTTGAACTGCCAGATAGGTCATGTGGGATTTGGCTACTTTAACCATCAGGCCATGGAGTTGGCCTTATTTCATTTTCTAAGAACTAGGGGAGTAGAAATACAAATAGGAATTGAGATTTTAAAATGCATAGGTTCTTTGAAATGTTCCTTCTGAATCCTTTAGTGTATTAATATCTTAATTTAAGTCCTTTAAGTTTGATAAGTCAATAAAATAGGAACTGATATTTTAAATAATAGCAAGACTTTGGAAATTCAGTGTTGAAAATGAATTACCTAAGGTTTTTGAAACAAAGAAGTGTATCATCTTCTTCATATTACATTCACAGACTAGCTAATGTTAAGCTCCTAACACAATAAGATAGAAATGAGATGCAGAATATATTATAGATTTTCATTTAAGCAGATCTTTTTATTTTGGGCACTCTTACTAACCATGGTTTATGAAATGATAGATTGTGAACTGAAAGGAAATAATAAATTATTCAAATGCACCTGACTTTCTATGAGCCTCCGCATTAATAATCAGGTTTTAATAACAATGTAAGTATTATATTTGACTGACATACGCTATCATTTTGTTCCTAGTTGACATACTGCACAAAAGTGAAGATGTGAGACATTTTTCTGAAGGATTGATTAAAGCCTGAGATAGCTTCTAGCAGCAGAACAAAGCAGAATATAATTTCCTTGACCTAGCTCTTTTTTTTAACCTTAAAGGGCTATGTATGCTTAGTACCCACATAATTTTGAATAAATACGATTTTTTTTAACCACATATATGGCATTTACTGATGATCCCACTAAATCAATGCTTGATTCTCATTTGTAAGTCTTAAGAGTCTAGGTTTGTTTTTGGTGAAGATAATCACTGCATTTGATCCACACTCATATATGTGTGTGTGTGTGTGTGTGTGTGTGTGTGTGTGTATATATATATATATATATATATTCTTGTTTTGAGAGATTTTTGCTACAGAGTATGTGTACTTACCAGAGAGGCAGAGAAAGACAGAGACAGAAAGCAATAAATCCCACACCACCACCCCCAACACACACCACCGGGTGGATTGGCCATGCCGCAATCCCCTCCTTCTCCTCCATTCTTCTCTCAGGATTTTGGGCACACACACACATGCACCAGCATGAGTTTCAAGCTACTGGGTCCAAAACTTGAACTGTAGTCACCCATGTGGGAATCCAGCACCTTAACCTGCTGACCCCAACACATTGCTTACATTGCTGACTTGACTGAAATGAAGGGTAAGAGCATGGTCTTGGTAAAAATCATAAATTACTAAGTTGCAAGAAATCATGTTTTACCAAAAATTAATGAATTTTTAATTCTAATTATTTAAGACTCATTTGAAAGTGCCCAGATATTAAAAGCCCCATCTAATAACAAAAATTAATGATTTGTTTAGCTGTTTTATTTGAAATAGTATGCTTTTGGGGCCAGCAGGTGGCGCTGTTGTTAAGGGCACTGGACTCACATGGCAGATGGCAGTTTGAGTCCTGGACCTTGTGGCTTGCTTTCTCACTCTCACTCTCTCTCTAGCTCTCTCAGTCAGTCTCTCTCTGGTCAAATTAAGATAAATAAATAAATAAAGTTAAATAATTCTTTAAAATAAAAAGAAATAGTATGCTTTTTTTATTTTTCAAAAAATTCAGTGACCATGGGCCAGCAGGTGGCATGGTACTTAAGGCATGAGACTCCCACATGGCCAACTGAAGTTCTAATTTTGGGCCTGTGGCTTGCTTTCTCACTTTCTCTCTCTCTCTCTCTCTCTCTCTCATCTCTCTCTGGTGAGTGTATGTGCCCTATAGCAAATTACTAATAATAAATAAAATTGAATAAATAATTCTAAAAAAAAACAATGACCAGACACAAAGTAATTTAGGATTCACTTTAGCCCTTTTTTCATTTGTTATTATTGCCATATTGATAAAAATTAATATTAAGAAAGTACTTTCGGGGGCCAGCAGATGGTGTAATGGCTGTGTCGCTGGACTCCCTTGAGGTCGACTGTGGTTTGAGTCCCGGATCCAGTGACTTAAACTCACGCCAGACATGTGTGCGTGCGTGCCCAAGAGTCCAAGAGGATAATGGAGGAGAAGGGATTGTTGCGTGGCCATCTCCCCTGGGGGGTGATTTCTCGCTTTCTGTCTCTCTGTCTTTCTCTGTCTTTCTGGTGAGCAGATGTGCCCTATAGCAAAAACCTCTCCAAAAAAAAAAGAAAGTACCTTGGGTCAACCTATGGTGTGGTGGTTAAGGTGGGCAGATGCCACATGGCCAACTGCATAGTTTGAGTCCTGGATCTGGCAGCTTGAGGAACACAATGGGCATGTGTACATGCATGCTGAAAATCTTGAAAGGAGGGAGAAACAGAGAAGGAATTGCAGCATGAGCAATCCCCATGTGGGATGCTGTCTCACTTTTTCTCTCTCTTTCACTTTCTGCCTCTCTCCAGTGAGTGCACATGTCCTGTGGCAAAATTAAAAAAAAAAAAAAAGTACTTCATTATCACAACATAAGTCTATTCACTCCTATATACATTCAGTCTAGATATTGTTAGTCACATGTACTTGGAATTAATTACATCACATACAAAATAATGCCCTCATAAAAAAGCCATGCTGAATCAACCCTCAGATTTTATTTCAGTAGTAACTACAACATTGTGTATAATTAAGTTGTAATTCTCTACAAGTAAACAAACTCATAGGGCCATTCATGCATATTTATGGCAGCTACTCACTTAGAAAAATTATAGTTATACATGGTCCAGAATGAAAAATTTAACACCATCTGTGCCCTAATAAAAAACAAAATGAAACAAACTAGCCATGTTTGAAAATATGTTAAAATATTACACTCAAATGCCATCTGTAATTGTATCTTTTCTTCTGAAAGGTATTTCCCATTCTACATGCAAATATTGTGTCTACATATTCTGCATGTAGAGAATTTAAGTTCTTTTCTATCTTTCAAAAATTTTTTCTAATCGTGGGTCTCATTCCATTTTATCATATCAAATAGACTCCACCTTTATTTTCCCAACCCAAATGAATATTAGAATTAGCTAATATTTATAAAAGGTAGAATGAGTACCCTACCCCTTAAATATCTTTAAGAGTTCCTTTCATGGATTTGATAGAGTTAATAAATTATTAGAAAACTGTATTTAAGAGCATACAACATGAATTGCCACTGACGATAACTTGAGAGTGTAAAATGTCTTTGAAAAGAAAAAGCAAAGAAATTCAGAATTCTTCATCCTGCAAAATGAATATTACATTTTTCTATCAGGTTTCCAAATGGAAATAAAACCAAGCTGCTTAAAAATTATGTTGTATAAGTTTATGGCCTGTGAAGTATTGATAAAATGAATTACTCTACTGAAATGGTTAGTACTAACAGAATTGTCTGATGGGGATTTTAAAATTTTTTAACTTTATTTCTTCTGTGAGAGAGAGACAGAGAGAGTACCCACAGGGTCCCAGTGCTATGATCTACCTTGAGCCTTCGGCCAGCCCTGGATTATCAGCAAACGTGTACTTTCCATATTCAGGGAGTTCTTTGGACTTGAGCCAGGCATCTCCCCATGTGGAATTGCCTTGCAGAGCATCACATTTTGCCACTGTGTCACCATCCATCACCCACATGGTTTTGTATAAATCCTGAGAGCTCTTAATGGAAACCTGTAGCCTCCTTGAGTAGTGGTGGGGAAAAAATGCTAAGATCTCTTAGAAGATTTAATTTTGCCAACCCTAACACATGAGTTCATTAGGGTTTTTGGCGTTTTCAGATTTCTTTTTAAAAACCCTATGTGTCTGTCTCTGCCAAGGAAGCTTGTATCTATCATATTCTAAATATCTTCTGTATTGTTTCTCCTTTGCTGTATGGGTCTAAATGAGACACTCTGATCCATTAGAGGAATGTAGTTGACCCAGTACCCTCTCTGTCATGGTGTTGATTCACAGTTACAAGGAGCAATGGGCAGCAGGCCAGGCTGCAGACAATGTCTCAACCCCTGCCACAGGTCAAATGTGGTGCTTGCCTGATAGGCCCCTCTGTCTTGAGCAAACAGATCGCCTGTCACAGCGGGTATAGCTTTCTTGTTGTAGGAATTAGTTGCACACAATTTCTCGTCTCCAGGATTCCTCAGAAGTCTGCTTATGATCAAGAGATGTTGTCTTATAGCACACGCAGAACTATATGCTCTGATACTGGGTCACCTCCTGGACTCAGCAGCCCTGACCAGAAGAGAAAGAGAGGGAGATTCACATTTAGTCAGCTCTACCTCTGCTAGGATTTTTTTTTAAAGGTGTTTACAATAGGGTACTTGCATTTTTCAGAGAGAGAGAGAGAGACAGGAAAAGTGAGAGATCATTCCCCAGGAGGAATAGCCACAGCACAATCCTTCTCTATTCTCCTCTTGGGATTTTGGGCATGCATACACTTGTACTTGGCATGAGTTTCAAGCTTTCAGGTCTGCAACTGGAACCATGGTTGGCCATGTGAGTGTCCAGTGCCTTAACTACTATGGAACCCGCTAACCTTTCTGCTAGGCATTTTGCATGTATTATTTATGTCTCGTGGAACCCCAGTGAGGTAAGTATAATTGTTCACACTGGTTTAGCAATTAGACTAAGACTCAATTGGGTTGAGACTCCAAGCCTATTGAGTATGAACACTAGTTTTTGGTTTTGGTTTTTTTTTTTTCACTTGACCACACTGCCTCCATGTTATTCTGGGAATTTTGCTTGCATTACTTGGTGACCAAGATTCTTTCCAAAAACTGCTAACGGTAGGTAGTAAGCCAAGTATCTAATGAGAGTGCTTTTTTCTTTTGGTCATGAATTTGTTATTAGAGTAACAGGGGGTCGAATTTAGTGTTCAGAGAATGTATTTGGATTCCTCTTTTTTTTTTTTTTTTTTTTTTTTTTTACCAAATTTAGTTTTGCAAGGCTCAAAGGATCTGAGACATTAGTTTCTAATTAAATGTAGTGGATTGGCCATAAATATTTATTTCCTCCTCCTGCCCTGATGATGATATTAATATGACATAAGAATTTTTAAAGGTATATAGACATGAGGACAAAGGCTATAGTTTATAAGTTGATAAACTGAGATATAGCAGGCAGAAATGCTGAAATAAAAGGATCAGACTTGAAAATAGGGCTGGCATAAGGAAGTGAATCTCTACATCTTGAATTATGGGACCCTCCATGCCCTTTCTCTATCCTGCTTTCACAGTCAAAGACCAGGCCACAATGTGTATCTAAAATGGTTTGTTCTGAAATTTTGCTGCGATTCTGGAACATGTTGCTATGTGCTACTCATGCTGCTTACATTTTGTATTCGGCCTGCTGTGGGTTGTAGTATGCCAGGCTTGGTAGGTGGATCCCTCCATCCTACATTCCCCAAATCCCAGCAACCTGTTTGCAGTTTTTTGTTTTTTTTTTTTTAAGTCTATTTATTTATTTCTTCCTTGAACCAGAGAGAGAGAGGCACCACTCCCAGTGGAGTCTCAATCCTGCAATCCATCCCAACCTTAGCCAGTCCCAGGTCATGGGTATATACATGTCTTGAGCACTCAGGGAGGTCTCCAGATTTGAACAGGGCATGTTTTCATATGGGATTGCCTTGCAGAGCACTGCACTCTACCACTGTACCACTGTTTGGCACCCACACTGTTTGAATCTTAACAGCTCTATTTGTAGTGGCCAAGAATGGTATTGCCTTGGTGCCAACTAGTCTGAGAAGTGGCAGGTTAATTTCTACTAAGCCAGCTTGTCAACATAAAGACACGGACTTTCCTAGTGAAGCATATTAAAATGTGATGAAAATGATCTATGTCCTGATGACATTCTTTTTCAACCACTGGTAGGTCTTAGAATACCCCTTCCCTTCCGTAACCCCTCAAAGGGAAAATGGCTCTGTCAAAAGTCACGCTCACGTCCCTACTCTCCACTTCCTTTCCTTTCTCATGCTTTCAACATACTCTGCTACAGAGTGAGTGAGTGGTGTGCTATCAACTGACGAGTTCCTAGAAATCACAAATAGAGCTTTACAGTGTTGGATTTTCTGAGCTTAAGTTAAAGATTTTTAGAGAGTTGCTTCCAGGAGTTTGATTTATTATTTTTTTTTAAATTGCTGTGAAACTACTCTTTCCTTTCCTTAAAGACCATATGTTTTAAGATCATGGGGACCTTGAGATCTAGGCTTATCTTTTTTTCTTTGTTTTTAATTGCTAGAGGGTACATGCTCTCACCACAGAGAGACGAGACAGAGAGACAGAGAGGGAGAAAGCACCCGTACTGGGGTGTGGTCATGCTGCAACCAACATCTCTCCCGTTTCTCCATCCTGTCAGGAATTTGGCATGCACGCGCACACATGCCTGGCTTGTTTCTCAAGCCCTCAGGCTGGGATTCCAGCCATTGTTGGCCACATGGGATTTGACTCCTTTAATCACTAGGTTATGGCTCCCTGATCAAGGCTTATCTTAACTGTGAATGTCACCCAGTATACACGCTTATAGCCTAAGTTACCAAATTGTTTTCTGCTAGAGAGCAGAAAATATTTTACATTCCTTTTAGCATAAAGGCAAAATCATAGGTCTACAATAAAGGTTTGGTGAATTAAAAATGTGTGGATGGGGGCCAGCAGATGCTGTGGTGATTAAGGTTGCTGGACTCCCAAATGGCCCACTATGGTTTGAGTCCTGGACCTGGTGACTTTCTCTCTCTCTCTCTGCTCCTCTCTGGTCAAATTAAGATAAATAAATAAATAAAGTTAAATAAATTAATTCTTTAAAAAATGTGTGAATGAAAGAAATATGAGCCCTTTGGACTCAGAAAAATTCTATTTCTATTAGATTATAGATAACATCCTTCTATGTCCAGGTTTTGCCACTAACTTCTATGCTAAAACTCATATTTTTCTTTCTCTGTCTAAACCCTAAACATGGGTTGTGTCCGAGGAGATATCTTGGCCACTACTCTAGACTGAAGCATATTTGGATAGTTGTGCTTAATTCTCCTTTTTTTTTTTAAAAAAAAGCTTTTTCTTTGCTAGAGCACAGCAGAGATAGATGAAGACAAAGACAAAGACAGACAAAGAAAGACAATGAGAAAGCACCCTCCCCCACCCTATGGGGTGTGGTAACACTGCAATCCCTTCTCTAGTCTTCTCTCAGGATTTTTGGGCATGCATGCACATATACCCACTGCTGGGTCTGGGACTTAAATTGTGCAATTGGCCACATGGGGTCTTGCAGCCTTAACCTCCATGCCATCTGTTGGCCTTCTCTTTTCTTAATTTAAAAATGTCTTGTTGGGACCAGCAGATGGCATAATGGTTACATTGCTGGACTGCCACATAGCCAACTGCAGTTCGAGTCCTAGACCTAGTGGCTTAAACCTCTGCCAGGTGCGTGTGCATGCATGCCCAAAATCCCAAGAGGAGAATGGGGGAGGAAGGTCTGTAGTGTGCCATCTCTCCTGATAGGTGATTTCTTGCTTTCTGTCTGTCTAACTCTCCAGCAAGCATACTAGCCCTATAGTAAAAATTTCTCTCTCAAAAAAATAAAATAAAATAGAAAGGTCCTGCCATTTTCTTTGGTTTAGGGTGCAGACTCTGGAATCTAACATTCTGGATTCATTGCCACTTAATAACTGTGGTTTCATAATTTATAAAATGGAGTTTATGATCAGATCTGTTCATAGAATTGTCAAGAGTTATGTTATACTCATGGAAAAGGTTTAGGATAGTACGTCATAGAGACTTGCTCTTCAAAAAATATTAGTAGCAGGTATTATTTTCTAGGTAACGTTTAAAGCATTTACTATTATAGGTAATGTGTAACTCCGTGTAGTAAAAATCAAGAATATTTGTCATAATATATATGCTCAAGGATCCATTGTATACATCTGTGTCTTATAGCTATTGCTTACTTAACCCCAGAATCATCACTGCTTTTAGTAAGTGTTAAATACATGGGTAAGGCCACACATTAATATTTAGCACAGACACATTCTCTTCCTCACTGTTAAGTCTCTTCCCTATATGTTGTTATTTGTTAATGACAAATTAAGGCAGTCACTTCTAGTACTGTATCTAATATTCATTTCTACCTACTAACTTTCTAACAGAATTCTGTTTTTTGCCTGAGAGAACAACATGCTAATTAAATATGTCTAAAGTCTTTTACAGATAAATATGGCCACATGACCCAGTTCTAAAGCTAAATTTCTTTCTTTCTTTCATGAGGGAGAGAAAAGGAAAAGGAGAGAGAGGGTCTTATCATGCTGCAGTCCTTCACGAAACCCAACCTTGAATTAGGGACAGTATTTTAATAAAAGGTTAGGGCATGCTCAGAGACGAGAATGCTATGGACAAAGGCATGAAGGGGGGGGGACATAAAAAATGCGGTGTTAAGAGTTACTAGTGACCATATAAACTACACTAATGTGTTCAGCTCCTGATACCTGTCAAAATACATTTTAGATTACTTTGATCCCTCCTCTTATTTCAGTTCATCTTCTGACCATTTTGTGCGGAGAACATTTTATTTCTCCATTTAGTTCTGGCAATGAAGGTAAAAACTTAAAGATGTTGCAATTTGGGACTGTTAATGTAAATGTGAATTCTTTATTTGATCCTATGAGGGAGTTTATAATATCTAAATGATTTGAAAGATGCCTGTTTTAATGATGCCAGGATTATAATAATTACAATCTCCTTGACTATCCTTGCCCACTGTGTAGCATGTGATAGTCTTTAATTGCCCTCCTTGTCAAGCAAAAGAATATTATGCAAAGGAAGTGATAGAGCCCGTGAACTGATAAGAGTGCATGCTACGTGAATTATTCTACAGAGTGGGAGACTCTCTAATGAATCTTTGTTCACCACCTTATCTCTCTTTTTTAAAATTGCAGTCTATGACATATTTTGTTTCTTGAAAGTGGGATGGAGAGCTTACCCTTCTTCAAGGTTACCCAGTAATTAATAACATGAAATTGTTTGAATATAACTCCCAACAACAATTCTGAACATATCAATTGAGAGACTGAACAAACTGTAAGGGTTACAGCAGAAAACAGACAATGAATGGAAAGCATGTATATCAAAAATCAGGTCAACGTGAGGACACCCAGCAGCTGGAACGGCTCTCCCAGGGAACTGCCACGGGTGGTGTGATGGATGTGTACTGCTCAGCTCTGGAGAACAGCATTCACATCATCATCTATGGTATGACACCCTTGTTCCTAGATGGTATACAACCTCCATGGCCATGCAAGGCAGCCTAGACCACTTTTGAATTGCCTTTTGTTTTGCTTATGGTGCCTGAAAAGCTCTCCTTGCCAGGTTTTCCTGTGTTTGTCTTCCTGTCTCCTCCAGCTCTCTGGTACTTTCCCCAGAACCTTGGCAATAGGATCCACTGGCAGCTCTGTTATCTGAATCTTTCTTAGGCTGTGTTCTCAACTCCCTAGATTACCCTGAAAGTTGGCATTCATATAACCTAGTCTTTGTTGGTGGATTAGTGTGGGAAGTTTTCTCGGTTGCTATTTTTTTTTTTCTCCTTCCTGATGCCAAGGTCTTCCCCTACCTATGACTTTTTTTGTCTTTGTGTCCTTGTAATAGGGTGACTATAAGCTTATGATGACACTTTAAGATATATTAGACACCCATTCTAATACAAGGACACAAAAAACAAACATCATTTTCTAAAAAGAAGCGAATGCTAATGACGCTAAAGTAGCACATGTAAACTGGGACTTTTCTGGGCACACCTTTCAGTGTCTGGTCCTCTGCCCTTCTCTTTCCGCCAGCTGATATGCACCAGGCTCTGCCTTTTATGGGCAGGAACTATAGTTTTGAAATATAGACAGTGCCTGCCTTTGATGATTTGACTTCTAATTTGTAGATATTACAATGGTGTGGAAGTGATCTGGATTCAGTAGAAACAATACTTCACATTTTAAATGTCCAACTTTTCCTGGGCCAGCACTATGTGGTCCGATACTCTCTTGGGCTGGTGAGCAGCAGTAGTGAGCTGCAGCTTCCAGTCTGCTCTGTGATCATGAGGACAGACAAGTGACACTCCACACAGTAGGCCAGGCTAGACTGTGATGTTCAGAGGTTAAGTGTATTAAATGCAGTTTTTACTTGTATTTTTTTTTTTTTAATTTCCACTGGCGTACAACCTCATTTTAAGCTAGGAAACATCTGAATTTCCATTCACTAGGTAAATATGCATCGTCTTGTTGTTACTAATATGCCTTCAGCGCGTTCTGTAGCACTCTCCAGATTTTCTTACTCTCCAGCATCTACACTGGTAACCTTTGGTATGGCTGGAGATCAAAGGCAAAGGTGGGCACCTTCTCTCATAGGAGCCCGTGTCATACCAGTTGCCAAGTCCTTATGATTTTACTCCAGCCGTCTCCCAGCTGTCTGCAGAGCCCCCTTGTCAATGTCACTTTTCTTGTCATCATATCAGAGTTCAGTCAACTCTAGGACTGAAAAGATACCCAAGCTGCAGTTTGCTCTTTCATCCCTACATAGATGTGTGCCATATTCCATATTCTAGATGTCATTTATATACTTGTCCAAAAATATGAGATTTTTTTGATTCAAGAAGAAAGTATTTGATTTTGTTATCAACATCACAGAATTGCAGTGAGAGCATACTTTATTTTATTTTATTATTTTTTAAAGGGTAAAGAACTCTTTTTTTAAAATAATTTTATTTTAATTTTTAAAATTTATTCATTCATTTATTTTCATTTGACCAGAGAGAGAGAGAGAGAGAGAGAGAGAGAGAGAGAGAGAAAGTGAGTTAGTAAACCACTAAGTCCAGGACTTAAACCATGGTTGGCCATGTGGGAGTGTCCAACACTTTAACCACCACGCCACCTGCTGGTCCCCATGAGCATAGTTACTTTAAGCTTTGAGGGAGAGCTCTATCTCTTCATAATCACAGTATTGTAGGAAGATTGTTTCTTTGTGTGGTTCCACTCCCATGACTGGAATGTGGAGAAGACAACTGGTTACACAAATAAGATTAGAAAACTAGAGGAGCGTTTCAAGAGTTTCATGGCTGAAAAGGTGTAAAACTATTGTCTTTTACTTAAAAAATCATGTGCTAAGTATTTCTAATTACTGGATCATATTAAAACCTTTCCAGAAGCAGCATAGAAAGGGGAAAAAAATGAGACTTTGTTATTGGTAAAAATACATACTCTCCCTTTTCCAGGAGCACTGACTACAAACTAGGATGAAATTCTGCCCTCCCATCAGCAATAATCAATTGAACAGTGAACTATGGATCAAGAGATGTTATTTTCATGACTTTATGTAAATGTAATCTGAAATCTCCGAAAGGCTAAGAGGTGACTGACAAGGACATCTTTGGGAAGTTGGTCCTTTCTATCACGTACAGAAAGAACTGAGATTGAGAAGGGCATAAGGGGAACACGGAAGGTCTAGCGATGTGATAGAGTTGTGGGAAAAGCACATTACTGGAGTCAAGATTTATTCATTCATTTATTTTCATTTGAAGAGAGAGAGAGAGAGAGAGAGAGAGAGAGAGAGAGAGAAAGTGAGTTAGTAAACCACTAAGTCCAGGACTTAAACCATGGTTGGCCATGTGGGAGTGTCCAACACTTTAACCACCACGCCACCTGCTGGTCCCCATGAGCATAGTTACTTTAAGCTTTGAGGGAGAGCTCTATCTCTTCATAATCACAGTATTGTAGGAAGATTGTTTCTTTGTGTGGTTCCACTCCCATGACTGGAATGTGGAGAAGACAACTGGTTACACAAATAAGATTAGAAAACTAGAGGAGCGTTTCAAGAGTTTCATGGCTGAAAAGGTGTAAAACTATTGTCTTTTACTTAAAAAATCATGTGCTAAGTATTTCTAATTACTGGATCATATTAAAACCTTTCCAGAAGCAGCATAGAAAGGGGAAAAAAATGAGACTTTGTTATTGGTAAAAATACATACTCTCCCTTTTCCAGGAGCACTGACTACAAACTAGGATGAAATTCTGCCCTCCCATCAGCAATAATCAATTGAACAGTGAACTATGGATCAAGAGATGTTATTTTCATGACTTTATGTAAATGTAATCTGAAATCTCCGAAAGGCTAAGAGGTGACTGACAAGGACATCTTTGGGAAGTTGGTCCTTTCTATCACGTACAGAAAGAACTGAGATTGAGAAGGGCATAAGGGGAACACGGAAGGTCTAGCGATGTGATAGAGTTGTGGGAAAAGCACATTACTGGAGTCAAGAAGACTAGCATTTAACTCTCACTTCTGTCCCTTGTTAACTAAGCTCTTTGTACAGCAATTTCCTTAGTTTAGAACTAGGCAAATAAAACTTTTCTTATGAAGTTGTCAAGACTTAGCAATTTAATGTACATTTAATGTTTACAAGCCTGCCTTCTCCATAGCAAGTAAAATAAATGTGCACTCCAGAATCTGGGATATTTGGATGCAGAGTGTAGGCATTACGGGAGTAATTTTAAGTAAGAGCCTCAGGCAAACAGAAAGAAGGGGTCAGTGTGACCTGAAAGCTGTTGAGTCTCCATACATGGGGGTCTGAGGCATGTGCACAGAGCTGGCAGCAGAACAGCACAAAATAAAGGAGAAAGAATGAAACTGGGACTCCCAGAGGAGGTGGTCAGCAGCTGATTATATTCAGGCTAAAACCAAAGGGCAATTTAGTACACATGATGCCTTTGCTTCTCTGGAGATTTAAGGAATCTTGAGACTTTCCGGAACTAGAATGAGAAGTAGGAAGGCATAGTATGAGGATGATTGCATCCTATGGGTCAGTGTCAAGAAGAGAAGTTTATAGTCTTGAGATGCAGGGACTCCTAGGAGAGCTGTAAGTGTGCTTTAAGAGTCCTTCTGAACCCCTTGAGTTTGTGTGGAATATGTTCTATATATTAGGTTGTTGGTAAAGTCATGACATATTTTTTTCATAGTTTTCTGTGCAAAAATGTGTCATGACTTTCCTGACAACCCAGAATATGTGTTTTCTGGGAACAGAATCTACTGCTTTTCTCAAACTCAACATGAGTGTCTGATTCAGGTGGTCCTGGTAGTGGACTCCTCAACACTCATCCCATCGCTCCCACATTGTATAACAGTACCTTAGTTTTGAGAAATAATACCAGGTTTTGTAGGGAGTGTACTTGATCTAAGGGTAACCTCATTCTTCTTTGAAGTAGTTGGTTTAAAATGAAAGATAATAGAAAATATATTGGATGTACCCATTACCTAGATTCTCCCCTTGGTCCTGAGGCAGAAAAGCTGCTCTTTGTCTAAATGTATATGTCTGAGGAAGTATGTAGCCTAGCTTGGAAACCAAGCTACAAATATGAGAGGAGGAATTTGACACCATGAATGGAAGATCAAACAAATGAAAAGAACTGGAGTCCTAATAATGCTCTGAAGGCTGGAGTACAACTGGATCTCCTACCCTGTTAGTGACTAGATGCTCTGATTTAAACAAGTTTAAATAGAAATTCCATCATTTCAGTTAAGTATGTCCGAAAGACCTCCAAAATTTGAGAGTCAATGGCTTGCACTAAGTTAAAAGGAGAGAATCATAGAGAATACTTAAATGAGCTGTTCAATGTTTTGAAGTCACTTTAGTATAACTAGACAACACAACACAAATATGTGTACTGTACCTCATCTACAATGGTTAAATAATGTGTACTTTTTCACTCTGTTGTGCCCTTGAACCCTTCTATAGTGGTAAGGAGATAAAAGAGTACAACCAAACAAAAGAAGTACTGGTGAGAAACCTGGGCTGTGGATGTGTAGGTCTTTAATTATACGGTGTGCACATTGTGTGGAATCACAACAGTTCAGAAAAGTTGAGGTATTTATGAAATTGAGAGGGCTCATAATGCAACTGCCTCAAGGCATGCTTGGAAAGGTACTATCTGCTTTTAGTGCTTGATCTTCAGTGCCCTTGCTAGATGTTCGCTCCAGCAGTGATCCTTCTGTTTTGTGTCTGGCCTTGGTGATTACAGTGCTCTACTACATGCAATTGTGTAATGTGTAGGCAGCAATCCATCTCATGTTCTGCCCTTGCCTTGGCAATCTGCAAAGACACATCTAAGTTCTAATCCAAGCTTTCATGGTATACTGTGTACTCTGGATTTTACTGATGTGCATCCTCTTGTCTAGACTGCAGAACCCTGGATAGACACATCACCTTGCTTTCTCTCCAGAGTGCTCTCACCTCAGCTCCACATTCCACTCACAGCCTATGGGCACTTCCAAATACTCTCTATTCCCTTTAGGTTACAGGAGCTTTAGGAGGATAAGGAGGATCATCTATGACCCTTTGTGGTTAGATCCACAGTGCTGGTATCTCTATAGACCTCCTCATTACTTTGTGAAGTTGCTTTCCCCCATATTTTACATAGAAAGCTAGGCAAATGTCTATTCTCAGTTTTCAGCTGGAAAGCAAATTTGAGTGGAATTCTGTGGGTTTGTCCTGCTATCTCATTTGCATTTGTATCACTGATTTGGGTTAGAAAAAATGGTATTCTAGTCTGTGGAAAATACATTGCTGAGAAACAGCTGAACATAAAATAATAGCCTCAAATGCTTGTCGAGTGTTTATTATATACACTCTTCCATGTGCTTAACACAAATTAGTTCATTTAATTCTTTTTTTTTTTTTTTGAGAGAGAGATTTTCGCTATAGGGCGCGTGCGCTCGCCAGACAGACAGAGAGAGACATAGAGACAGAAAGCGAGAAATCACCCCCCAGGGGGGATGGTCACGCCACAATCCCTTCTCCTCCATTCTCCTCTCGGGATCTTGGGCACGCACGCACACGCGCCCGGCGTGAGTTTTAAGCCACCGGGTCCGGGACGTGAACCGCGGTCGACTACGTGGGAGTCCAGCGACATAGCCATTACGCTAACTGCTGGTTCCCAGTTCATTTAATTCTTATTTGTTGTTGTTGGTTTGTTTTTAGATTTTTTGATATAGGGCATCTGTGCTCATTGGAAAAAAACAGAGAGAGAAGGAAAGTGAGAAATCTTCCCACCACGGGTAATGGCCATGCCACAATTCCTTCTCCTCCATTTGCCTCTTGGGATTTGGGGATGCACATGCATGTGCCTGGCATGTTTTGAAGCCACCAGATCTGGGACTCAAACTTCTGTGTTGGTCATGTGGGATCCAGTACCTTAACCACCATGCCATCTGCTGGCTATCTATCTCATTTCATAGATGAGGAACTTAGCTTAGCACTTATGGGTCATTTTCTTTCTTTTTTATTTGGAGAGTTTTTTTTTTTTTTAGAGGTTTTTGCTATAGGGTGTGTGCGCTCACCAGACAGACAGAGACAGAGAGACAGAAAGCGAGAAATCACCCCCCAGGGGGGATGGCCACGCCGCAAACCTTCTCCTCCATTCTCCTCTCTGGATCTTGGGCACGCACGAACACGCGCCAGGCGTGAGTTTTAAACCACCGAGTCCGGGACGCAAACTGCAGTCGACTACATGGGAGTCCAGCGACATAGCCATTACACTAACTGCTGGTCTCATCGAGTCATTTTCTTAAGACTGCAAATCAAATAAATGAGAGACTTAGGTTTGATTCCAAGTACATTGATCCTGAGGTACACAGGCTTTTTTTTTTTTTTTTTTAATTTTTGCCGGAGGGCACATGCACTTATCACAGAGAGATAGAGAGAAAGCACCTCCCTCGCCGTGGAGTATGGTCATTCCACAATCACTTCTCCTCCATCTTTCTCTTATTTTGGGATTTTGGGCATGCACACACATGTACTCCACATGTTTCTCAAGACACCAGATCTGGGACTGGAACCATGGATTAACCATGTGTAATCCAGCTGTCTTAACCACCAGACCATGGAGCTACCCCTAAAGTACATGCCCTTAACCATTATGTTTTGATGCTTCCGCATGGTATGATGTTTAAGCCAGTAGAGCAGATCATTTGGATTCATTAAAACAAGAGGCAAAATACAACAGAGGAAAAAACTGACTTTATAATGGTTCATATTTTAAAAAGGACAATGGATTTTACTTGGCCATAATCTGAATTTGAGCAACAGAGAAGTTATATGCTTCTGAAAAAGCAACAGACTCTGGCAAGGAAAAATATGGTTCAGGAGGAAGGAGGTAAATGCTCTATGATGCTCTAACTATTAAGATTATGCTGGAATATTCTATCAAAGTCTGGCATCAGACTTAAGAGTAACAGTGCCAGGCTCGAGATGTCTAGAAAGATAGCCAAAATGATCTTCAGTTCAGCGATCCCTCCATGTAAAGTGGGACAGAAAGCTGACAAATAGGGTATATAACACTGGATTTCAGATATTCCAAGAATTGTCACAAAGGAAGATGTGGACTGTGAGGTTATAGGGTTAGTATGTCAGTTTGAGACTGGGAAGAACCATCTAAATATTCAATGTCTTAAAAATGTTCAGAGACAATAGTCAGGGTTACCTCAATAGTGAGGTTTCAGGCAACAGAATTTTCAGTAAGTATTTAGAGACCATTTGTTGATTATCTACTTTCTTGGGAAGTAATATCAATTGAAATATTATTTAAACACAATTGTCTTAAGAATCTGTCTTTTCAATGGTTGGTTTTAGCCACAAAAACAATTTCTCACATAGTTGTTAGTAGACAACATCAAATTAACAAAGGCCTTTTCAAATATATTAGTACATCCTGATGGTCAATATTACCACTAAGATATTTTAAAAAATGCTGAAAGAAGCATGCAAACTGTTTATCATGAGCTCTCCAACAATGTGAAAAGCCACTTTCAAATGGTTGTTCTCCTGCTACTATAGTGTTTTTAAGTGCTCTGTCTTTGGAAAGATGCTGCAATAAATAAAAGTGTGAAAGCGGCTGAACACCCTGTCAAGATGCCCGGTGCAGTGAGTGCACATGTGATAAGTGAGGAAGGGAGAAAAGGTTAATGTAATTAGAGAAATGAATTCTGGGTAGTCCCCAAAGAACATGCCTCGTGAGTCATCTACACTCACATTTCTTTGAACTTTGTCTATCCTGAGGGAAATGAAGCAATTACACAGACATAATGTCCTACCCTTTCAGTACCATGCATCCCACATTCCTCAAACCATTCATCATCATCAGTGGTATTTGTGTTCAGTGCTGTCATGCAGAGTTAGTTGCCAACAATTATTAAAAAGAAAGCCATAAGGTTATACATTTAGGAGACAAGGCACAACCAATTTTTACAGTGTGTACTATAAAGACATCAATCCATTAAGGAGAAAAATCACTAAGGAGCTCTTTAAAGATACTTTTGCATCAAGGACTGTCTCCAGAGACCTAAGAAGTAAACGAAGTGATTATCTGTCGCTCACGATTTCTTTTCCCTGAAACGAGATCCACAATGGCTTTGACATTGTAGCCCAGCCTTCTCTCTCTCTCTCTCTCTCTCTTTCTTCCCCATTTTATGTACATGCTCACTCATTGATTGTGCAATCTTGTTCTCTGGACTTTTCTCATCACCAGTTTTTATCATTCGAAAACAATCAATAAAAATACTCTTAAAATTTCATTACCAGCAAAATTACATGTTGCAAGCTACCTATCTAGCACAATGTTAGTACTATTCTTCCCAACTTAGCAAAAGAAAGGGAATGGCTTACATATCATTGTTTTCTTTTCTTTTTTCTCTGTATTCTCTATCATCTTCCTTCTGTCCCATTACTCTCTTGGTCCCTTTCCCTCCTCCTCCTCCGTCTTTTTCTTCCTCTACCCCCAACATGTTTCCCTGCAAAATTAAAATTTCAATCCCAATCAGTTTTTTGATACTATTAATAAAATAACACTTATAGTGCATGCTATTGGCCAGGCAGTGTTTCAGGCACATTACATGTATTGATTTATGTAATCTTTCCAACAACTGTAACAAGCAGGGAGTACTGTTAAATCCTTTGATTGAAAGAAAACAGAGGCACCTAGAGGTCACATAATTTGCCAGTGGTCACATGGCTAATGAGATATGAACACAGGCACTGTGACTCCAAAGTCCACACCTTAACCAGTGACACACAACACGCCTCTAGTAACAGGTCTTCACAACAGTGACTTCACATATGTTGGATCTTTAATTTGTGCCAGGCACCTAGCTTGTGTAATCATGTGGAGTCTCTCTGCAACAACACTACAGTTAGGCATTATTATCCCTACTCCACAAACCATACTTAAAGCAAAAAAACAAACAAACAAACAAACAAAAACCTTTCTTTTTAACTGATTCTGTGAGTTGTCCTCTTCAGGACACACTCAATTATCACCTGCAACTGGAAATGGAACAACTAGCCTTTATAAAACATGATCTTTGGCATTGTCTTCTGGCTCATTCTGATACCCTGATCACTTGGATACTCCTGAAAGGCTGCACCTTTTTTAAGTTGCTTTCAAGAATTCATTATCTGATATGATTACAGGACTTATGAGGCCACGTTTGGTCCTGAGTCATATTGTTAACTCTGTTCTGCATCACTCAATTTTTTTTTCTTTCTTTGTTACTCAAGTCCTCGATACTGAGAAGCTATGATTAAAGTTGAACCATATGTACTATACTGTAAGAACTAGGTTGAACTATATGAAACTAATGTTTTTGTAAGTTAAATAAGTCAAACAGTACAATTTTGTTACTTAAGTTTTAGAGTCCTAATTTTACTTCCATAATTTATACAAAAAATAGACTATTTGTAAGACTAATAGAATTCTACTGCCAATAAATAATTATCAGTATGCTTTGTATCATTTTATCTCTAGTGTCAATCCTATGATTAGCCAATAACCTTGGAAGCTACTCTGCCCTGCTGCTTCATCTTAGAGTAAATAAAAAACTACATTGAACTTCATAAAAATAAAAATGCAGTGTATCAAAATTGATTAAATTCATTAAAGCAGTGCCTGCCAAGAGGGAAATTTATAGCACTAAATGCTTACCTTAGAAAAGAAAAAGTCTCGTATCAATAATTTCACTGCCTAGCCTAAGAAATTGAAAAAGAAGTTGTAAGATAGTTCCACAGTCAGTAAAGACTGGAAATAATAATAATAAAGATAGGAACAGAAATCAATGAACTTGAAAACAGAAAAACAACAAGAAAATTAGTGAAACAAAGAAATGATTCTTTGAAAAGATCAATACAACTGATAAACCTCTAGCAAGACTGACAATGTAAAAAAAAAGAGAACCTGAAAGAATTTACCAACACCGGAGCAGATCTCCAAGAATTTCTCAAGGGAGTGCTATATCAGGAAAATTAAATACAGACACATAGAAATAAGAGTTCAAAAACCAAGAAAATGTCCAACTTAATCATCAGGACAAGCCTGGAGTTGAATATTATATCCCAGAATTTAATCGGGAAGATTGAACCATAACAGAAGATAGATTAAGTACATGAGACTGAATTGGTGAAATAGAATTTTATGACTTTTGACTAAAACCTTGCTGATTTTCTTATAGGCTTTGTTTTCTGGTTTTACGGATTTTTTGTCCTGTCTTGAGCTGCTGATAGGTTCATGTACCTACTATTTGAACAGAATCCTAACCTGTATCTTGGCTTTAAGTTTTAAGCATAGTTTCTTAGCATTTCTTTGATTTATTAAAGCTAAAACTGCTTTTCTTGACATGAAAAATATAGTAAAAAATGCATAATTAATGACCGTAGTAAGCTTATAGCATCAGCTAGGTGCTACCTTATAGTATATTCATTCTACTCAGAATTGCATGCCTAAAGTCAGACATGTACTCATAGCTATGTATATATCAACTGAGCTTGCTATTGAAAGTAGTTAGATTATTTACGAAATTTTATGAATCAATAAAATGTGTGGAGAAAAGGAATAGAAAACAACTGTGGATACCTGAGATAGTGTAGGAGGAGAGTGGGAAATGGCAGAGGTGAGAAATAGGGGGAAACATACATATGTATACGAAACTAGAAATGAAAAATTATTGACGATAAGATGTATGATTAAGCCACTATGCAGTATATTCTGGATGGGAAATCACATTTTGTATGCTGTGACAATGCTCAGTGAATGAATGTAAATTAATTAATTAAAAAAATTAAAAGAAAACAACTAAGGTTCAGTGATGTTAACTGTTTAACAATTAGAGTTAGTAAGAGGAACAGAGGAATTAGAATCTCTTTCAAAAAAAAAGTAAATAACCTACCTTGGGAATGAAATAGAGATTATCACTATAAACCATATAAACATCAAAACAATAATAAGGAAATATTACAAACAACACTACACACATAAATATGATAGCTTACTTAAAATAAACCAGTCTGTCAGAAAGCACAGACTCCAACAACTCACTAAAGGAAGGCATAGAAAGCAACTATGGATACAAGAGACAATGTGGGAGGAGGGTGGGGGATAGGGAATCAAGCATGGCAAAACAAAAAACAAAGTATACAAGACATAAGAATTGGAAAATTATTTGCTGATAACATGTATGTTGATGTGCTTGATTGAGCCAATATACAGTGTATTTTGGGTGGAACATTCATTTGTATGCTGTAATGATGTATAGTGAATTAATGTAAAAAATAAATAAATTTAAAGAGAAAAAAATGTGAAATACATAATTTGAATAGCCTGATTACTAGTTCAAAAAGTGAATTTATAACTTAAATCCCTTCCTCACACAGATACACACACAAAACAAAATCCTGCAGACCCAGATGAATTCTAGGGTAAATTCTTCCAAACATTTAAAGAAGAATAAATGCCAACTTTATACACACTCTTCCAGAAAGTAGAAGAAAAAAGCCTTCTAATACATGTTATGTGGTTAGCACCAACTTTATATGAAAATCTGACAAAGATATTACAAGAAATATCCCACTCAAACATATATGCAGAAATACTCAATAGAATATTAATGAATTAAATCCAACTATTTTTTAAAAGGGTCATAAATAAGGAGTTACAGGAATGAAAAGTTGGTTCAATTTTGAAAATTGGTCAGTGTGATCCATTAAATTAGCTGACTAAAAAAGAACAAAAAACACATAACCACATCAATTGATGTAGCAAAATCATGTGAAAAGTTCAATATTCATTTTTATAAAAAGTTAGCAGATTCAGCATAGAAGAGAACTTCTTTTTTTTTTTTTTCTTTAGAGAGATTTTTGCTAAAGGATGTGTGTGCTTGCTGGAGAGACAGAGAAACAGAAAGCCTGAAATTACTCCCCTTGAGCGATGACCGCACCACAGTCCCTTCTCATCCATTCTTCTCTTGGGATCTTGGGCAGGCACACACAGGTGACTGATGTAAATTTTAAGTCACTGGTCCAGGACTGAAACCATAGTCCACCATGTGGGAGTCCAGCGATGTAACCATTACGCCATCTTCTGGTCCCAGAAGAGAACTTCTTTAATCTGATAAAAGATATCTATTAACAGAAAAAATTCCATACCTAACTTAATACTTAATGGTGAGGAATAAATTACCATTAAAAAAAATAAAGAAAGAGTAAATCCTTAAAAAAAAAAAAGAAAATGGCAAGACTATTAAACCCCAACTCTTCAACAGTGTACTAAAAGTTCTAGCCAGTGCAATAAGACAAGTAAAAGAAGTAAAATAAATGAGGAAATAAAACTAGCTTTATTCATACATGACATGATTATGTAGAAAATCAAAAGAAAATTAACAAAACATCTCCTAGAATAAGTGAGTGATTTTACCGAGGTTACAGGTTACAAAGACAACATGAAAATACCAACTATATTTCTATATACTAGCAGTAAATCATTGGAAACCAAAAGCAGTACTGGGGTCGGCAGGTGGCGTAGTGGCTAAGGCACAGAACTTCCACTTGGCTGTCCATGGTTTGAGTCCAACTCAGTGCCTTGAAAATCATGCCAGGCGTGTGTGCATGCATGTTCAAAACCCTATGAGGGGAATGGAGGAAAATGGCCTGCAGGGTGGTCATCCCTCTCACTGTCTCTGTCATTCTCAAGCAAGTACATGCACCCTATGGCAAAATCCTTAAATAAATTAATAAAACAGAATATAATCAATACCATATATGGCAAATATATATATAAAGGACCTTGTTAGATATGAATCTAGTAAGCGGTATGGGATCTGTATGCTTAAAACTATAGAATGCTTATGAAAAAAATTTAAATAAATAAAAAGAGAGATATATTATGTTACTAGATTGAAAGACTCAATATAGTTAAGACATCTCTTCACATGTTCTCCTTCACATGTTGATAGTGAGGAAAATGACTTCATTGATATAGAGATGAACAATGACTACTAAAGACTGGGAAGAACAGTGGGTGCAAAAGGATATTGATTTGCAGGGGCAAAGTTACAGACAGAAATTGAACTTTGGCCTAAGTCTAATAACTTATGCAAAAAGTAACTCAAACTGGATCATAAATCAGAATAATAATAATAATAAAAAACTCTAAGACTTTTAGAAGGAAGCATAGAGAAAAGTTTCATGACCTTGGGTTAGGCTGAGAATTCTTAGATATGACAGATAGTATGACCCCTAAAAGAAAATATTGATAGATTGGACTTTACAAAATTAAAAATTTTGCATCATGAAATACACTGTTAAAAGAATAAAAAAATAAAAAACAAGATAGAGTCTGGGAGAAAATATTTTCAAGTCATATACCCAATATACAGAATATCTAAAAAAGTTCTCAGAACTGAAAATAAGAAAACAACCCAATTAAAAATGGACAAAAGAGTTAAACAGGCATTATAACAAAAAAGATGTGTAGATGGCAAATATGCACATGAATGCTATTATTAGCCATTGGGGTAATCCAAAATAAATCCACAATGAGATACCACCACACACCTATTAGAAAAACTAAAATTTCAAAACAACAATTGACAATTCCAAGTGCTAGCAAGGAGGCAGAACAGCTAGAATTTTCATGCATGTTAATGGTACTACAAAACAATATAACCACTTATAGTAATACAATTACTGTAAGAATAAAATTCATAAATATGTGGGAAACTTAACAGAAGTTTCTATAGAAATATAGACAAACTTCAGGTGAGTTTCTATAACTAAGCAACATTTTATTATAGTAAATTTGCATATCCTCAAATTATCCAAGTAAAATTTACAGTCATAGAGCTCATGGAACTTTGGAAAGTTCATGTAATACCTTCGATTTATCATCTCACCTAAAAAATTAGCTGTTGTTCTGGTTTATTTTAAAATCACTTTCAACTCTAATGATACATGACGTCTATGTTCGGATGATAACATATGAGCAGCTGCAGCTTTCTCTGAGAAAGCTTTTCATAGGATCTCATAAGTACAGGTTTATTTTATCCAATTCTTTGCAAGGTGCATATATTCTTATACACACTCCTTATGAGATGTTATCTAGATATGACTGATCAGATATGTCTGAGTGAGCAAGGTCAGAGCTCAACAATTAGCTACTCTTAGGTCGATGACAAAAGAGAAGGATATGGTACTGTATTTCACATAAATAATTAAATTAGTGTTTAACTTTTATTATTTTATAGCAATGTGTACTCCTACCAGTAGTAGTATGAAAAATATCTACTACCTTAAAATCACTACGGTATGCATCTGTGTTTATAGCAGCATTATTCACAATAGCTAGAGTTGAAACAACTCATATCCATTGACAGATAACTGGATTTTTAAAACATGTGGTGTAAGTGTAGACACTAGAGACTGTAAGGGAGGGCAGTGGGTAGTAGGGAATGGGATGGTAGACACTGAGTGGGAGGGGCAAAGGGAAGAAACGCTTAAAAGACTAAAGCATGTAAAGTTCATTGACAACAGAAGTTGTGTTATTTTTTAAAAAATAAATAAATATACAAAATATGGCATATCATGCAGTGGGAAATCATTTAGCCATAAAACGGAAGGAAGTTATTTTCTTCTTCTGTGTTTATTTATGTATTTCTGGGGGGAAAGAGAGCAAGACCCTCAGCAGGGTCTTCACACCATGATCCTTCCCCCAGCACTGCAGCTCTCAGGATCACAGGTATGCTAATGGATATTTCCACTGTGTTCAGTTAGATCCTGGGCATGAACCCAGAGCCTTCCCGTATTACTTCCAGCCTCATACAGCAGGGTCTGACTGCACCACTGCATCTGGAAAGAGAAAAAAAAAAGAAAAGGAAAGAAAGGAAGAAAAAGAAAAAGGAAGGTCAATCCTACAACATGTATAAATAAACCTTGAGGCTTTATGGTAAGTAAAGTAAGTCAGACAAAATGACAAATATTTTAAGATTCCACTTATATAAGTTACCTAGAGTAATCAAAATAAGAGTGTCAGTAGAATTATGGCTGCTAGGCACTGGGAAGAGGAGAAAATGAAGAATTACTTTTGGCTATTAAGTTTCAGTTTTGCAAAATGGAAAGAGTTCTGGAGATTGATTACGCAACGGAATGACTGTATAACACTACTGTACACTTACAAGTACTTAGTCCGGTAAATTTGGTATATTATTTTATGACAAAAAAAAATCACTGTGGCGTCACAGTACTACATATCTGCAATGGTTAGTTTTATGCATCAACTCAACCAAGGCCACAAGGTGCCTGGATATTTGGTTAAACATTATTCTGCGTGTGCCTGTGAGAGTACTTCTGGATGAGACTAACATTTGAATTGGTAGATGAAGTTAGCAGATGGCCTTCCCTAATGTTGGCAGGCCTTATCCAATCCACTGAAGTCTTGAAAGAACAGAAGGTTGAACAAGGAAGCATTCGTTCTCTCTGACTTTCTGTTCTTGAGCTGTGATAGTGGGTTGTCTTTCTTCAGATTTAGACTTAGTCTGAGATTCACATCATGGGTTCTCCTGGTTCTCAGGCATTTGGACTGCAGATCTTGGGACCTCTCAGCCTTCATGATCACGTGAGCAGGTTACCTTGCTATTATCTAATATTAATTAACTAATATCTAATATTAACTCTCTCTGGTGAACCCTAATAACTTCTTTCTTGTGGGAGGCTGTGCACCAGCGAATATCACTGGTTTCTCAGAAAGCAAACAATTACACAATGCCAAAGGCCATGATTGGCTCCCCTTCAAAACCTCACCTTCAGAACCATACTCTGATTGGCTACTTCCCATAAAGGCCATAATTGGTTCCCTTCAAAAAAACCTGACCTTTGAAACCATACTCTGATCGGCCACTTCCCATAGCAAATCCGTGAGTTTAGAACCCCTCAGATATGCATAATCCGGCACCTCATGATTGGTCCACAGAAGCAACCAATCATAACCCACCTTTTACAATCCTTCATTCAACCAATCACTGCCCACCAGCATGTATATAACCACGATGCCTGGCCCACAATTGCCAGATGACCAGGAAGACCACACAGACGACCAGGAAGACGACACAGATGACCAGGAAGACGACACAGACGACCCTGGAGAGCCTGAAGAGCTGAATCACTGCACAGTCTACGGATGACCAGGAAGACGACCCAGACCAGCTGTGACACCACGTCGTCTCCGGACGACCCTGAAGAGTTGTGACACCGTATTGTCTCCGTGCTGCTCATAATAGATGACCCAATGCTTCATCTCCGTGCTGTACCGTGTTGCCCACAATAAACGGACGACCCTGAAGACACTGTGTTGTGTCTGTGTTGTAACATTATGCCGCTTGTCCCGGCTCTCACTCCTTCCCTCAGGAAACCTGTTCGACTGTCCCCCCCCCCCCGGGTCGGGACACTTTCTTTCTCTTTTCTTTTCTTTTTTTTTTTTTAGGATAAATTCTTGACACTGTCATGTTTTAAAGTGCTTGATGCAAATTGTTAGAAATTCTGGTGTACAACTGCCCCATTGTTTGTTGATATTTTGGGTACCTCCTGTCAATTCATGGAACCAGGTAAAAGACAGAAGGAAACAGGAATGGCAAGAGTGAGTGTAATATTTCCAAGTTGCTAGTTTTCTTTAGGTCTTGCACTGATTTTTACTAATCATACTGATTTCTGTCAAGTCTAAACTTTTGCTTATTCCCATGTAGAAACATTATGTAAGAGACAGTCTCTACTTCTGCATGTGTCTAGGGAAGTCTCTTCTTGCAGAATTATAGAGTGTAGCAACATGCCCTCCATCATGGTTTCACGATGCAAATGAATTTATGTCACAGTGTTTTTGGAGAACACTCAATCATGATTACAGATAGTTTTGTTGGCTACTTTCAGCTATGTGAGATTACTTTACTATTTCTGACTCTACCTATCTCTTCCCCTGACTTTTACTTAGCATTAACTCTGAGAATTTTTTTAGTGAAAATAAATTGTCAGCAATGTGAAAATTTATAGATGAGGTTTCATAACAGTTCAGTTTCCTTCAAAGAAGGCATGCCATATATTGTCAGTATTTATCTTGATTTTTATTTGTTCTGGCATTTTACTCTTAATTATCAAGTTACTATGTTGATTGCCATTTCTATTAAGTACACTTTTTCCTAAATAAAACATATCTGAGTGGATTTTTTTTTTGTCTCCCATCTCAAACTCTGCAGTCACGGCAACAGCAAAAGTATAGATGAGTTATAATAACTCAAAGACATGATGTGTTTTATTATATGAGTTGGAGATCTTAAATATGCTATGGAAAAGATAAGAACATGAACTTAGGACCAGCTGGTGGTATGGTTAAGGTGTCTGGATCCCATATGGCTGACTGAGTCACAATTTTGGTGCAGACTATGATAATAAGCCTGATCTTTCCTTTCATCAGAGATGCTGACGTGGCTAGGGTTCGAATCCCAGACCTGGAGGCTGAAAAACATGCCAAGCTTGTGTACATGCCCAAAATCCTGAGAGGAGAATGGAGCATGTGTTTTCCCACTCTCTTTCTCTCTCTCTCTGGTGAGTGTATGCACCCAATAGCAGAAACAAACAAAATACCACAGAAAATTAAACTTAGAAGAAAGATTAAAATTTTTTTAATCTTAATTCTTAAAATTTAACTGTTTTGTTTTATAAATTAAAAAAATCTGAGATTCAGAGAGGTGAGGTAACTTGCACAGGTCATACAACTAAGCTGGGAATTGGACATTGAGTTTCTAGTGCTTTGCAAAGTCAATATTAAATGCAATGAACTTGATCTTAGCACTTCAAAGAACGTAGAAGTTGTTATAATTTTTTAGCTCTTTTTGATTTTTAAAAAGCAAACTTCATAATTTAGAGAAAAACAATGCACTACAGGATTTAGATACCTTTGTCCTTTCAAGCAGTTCATTAAGTATTTGATTGAAACCAAGTAAAAGTGATTATTA
>NW_006203415.1:291883-298743 GCF_000334495.1 Tupaia belangeri chinensis | reverse complement strand
TGATTTATGAGGAGCTGAAAGTGAGTGGTACAGGGAGAATGGTGAGGAGATGAAAATACTAAAGAGAAGCCACAGGGAAAATAATGGCCCAGCTGGAGTGTGTTTGGAGTAAGCTTTTTCTTTAATAATCTTCTCAACATTTAAAGTTTTCAACATCTCATCGTCTACACTTATTGTTCAGACTTTGATTTTCCTCCACTTTACATTTTGTGCACAGTGGCTGATGTTTGGGAAAATGCTAGTGCTGATGGAAACAATAGATTTTCACAGCAAATTAGCATTTGTTTAATTGAATATAATTAAAAATAATAAATGAAATCTCAAAAATATTTAAAATATTCTTATATTTTGAGCTGAGCTATAGAGAATAGTTAGGTTGCTGATGCATTGAGTTAAACTTTGGCCTTAAATGACCAGTTTTTATCTTGACATTTGATGCCATTTTAATATGACTAAATGAACTTATGGCAAAAGCAACCAGTTATGCCGAATTCGTTAAATTCAGTTAACCAACATGCATGCTCAAATCAGATGGCTGGAGTTGGAAGTGTTAGTATGCTATCGCCTCAGTGATTTGAGCACATCACTGAGAGGAGAATCTCTAAGAGAATACCTGAAAACCATCTTCTCTACTCCCCTCGTCTCCTGACTTTATTTCCCTGTCTTTGTGCTTCACGTGGGTGAGAGAATTTACTTCTGTCCCTTTTTGTGATGAAAGGAAGGATCAGGCTTTTTTAAAAAAATAATTATTTTATTTAACTTTATTTATCATTATTATTTTAATATTTTCAAAGAAAGAGAAAGAGAGAGAGAGAGAGAGACAGCAAGCCTCCAGGTCTGGGACTCGAACCATGGTTGGCCATGTGGGAGTCCAGTGCCCTTAACTACCACACCACCTGCTGGCCCCAAGGATCAGGCTTATTAACTATAGACTGCACCATAATTGCAAATCAGATTAAACTATGAAAATATTATGAACACCTGTGTCTGTTTCAGAAAAAGAATTATATCAAAACTCATATGATGTCTTCATGTTTGTTCTTTGCTTATTGAGAAATGATTGTTAACAGTAAATCTAACATGTACTTCGTGTTTATTATATGTAAGTGCAGTAAATATGAATAAGTTATTTAATCCTTAACATTCAATAAGGTACTTCATTATTATTAATTTGTTCATTTTACATATGAAGAAATAAAAACTAAGTTTAAGCAACTTGCTCAAGATTAAGCAGCTCATAATTGGCAAAGTTAAGATTTAAATCTAAATCTAATCATTCCATGCTCTCTCTTGATCAGGGTTTAGGCTAGAAATATTTAAAAAGGCAATCTGTGTGAATGAAAACAAATTACTCAAGGAAATAGAATGCCCATTTAAAATGAGAAATTAAGCAGATTCATTGAGATATTAGTCCATCTGTTGTTTGGAAACAAGAATTGTAATTATAGTTTCCATAAACAAAATCCTCAGGGTATCTGAGAAATACAAGAATAGAAAACATTTTGTGAAATAGTCTAGCATATTCTTTGTTTTCAACCAGGTGATGACTAGAACAATAATTCCAAAAGTTATTTGAATTGCTTGTTTCTTTTTGCCTATTACTTTTATTTATTTATTTATTTTACAAACTTTTTTGCTTTAGGGTGCATGTGCTCACTAGAGAGACAGTAAGAGAGACAGAGAGACAGAAAGCAAGAAATCGCTCCCCAGGAGGGATGGCCATACTGCAATCCCTTCTCCTCCATTCTCCTCTTGGGATTTTGGATGTATATACAAATGTGCCTGGTGTGAGTTTTAATCCACTGGGTCCAGGATTCGAACTGCAGTCGACTATGTGGAATCCAGCTAAGTACCATTATGCCATTTGCTGGTCCCATCGTTTTCTTTCATCTTTTCTTTTTTGTTTGCTTGTTTGTTTGTTTTTTCTTTCAGTTTTTACCGTAGGGTGCATGTGATCGCTGGGGGTAGACAGAAAAATAGAGAGGGAAAGTAAGATGTCACCTCCAGGGTTACAGGGTGGACGGGTGAAGAGGGGTGGGGATCTGGGTACACCATAATCCCTTCTCCTCCATTCTCCTCTCGGGACTTTGGGCATGTGTGCACATGCATGCACTCAATGTGCTTTTTAGGCCACCAGGTCCAGTACTTGAATCTTTGTGTTGACCATGTAGGATCCAGTCACCTTAACCTCTGTACCACTTGCTGACCCTCAGTTCTTTTTTCAGTATGTATTTACTTGTTACTCTTATTAGTGGTTTGAATAATTTTAAGATGTAGTTCATCTTCATGGAATCTATTATTAGGAATATTAGTCATTTCCATTACACATGAGATAACATTATTTAACAACATATGGCATTTATATTTTGTTGATAGTACAATAAATAGTGTAGACAACACATTATTACAACCTCTAAATTTTGCTAGATGTATTCAAGCAAGGGTAAAACAATGGGGACCATTCATGAGGTCCTTTAAGAAGAAGGTGGGCTTGAGCTAGGACCTGAATGCTCAGTAAAATTAAAAAGGTGATGAAGCAAACATATTAAGTGACAGGTAAGATGAGCTTGATATGTTCTAGAGACAATGATGAAACAGTTGTGGCTGTAACAAGGGCTTGTAACCAACAGTTAGGTAAAGTTAATACTCACAGGCCTAAGAGTTTAGCCTATATCTTATAGTATTATAGGATTATGAGAGGTTTTAAGTAGATATTAAAGTGTTTTAGGATAGTAACAGCAAAGTTATGAAGAATGGGTTGAAAAGGACTACTTCGAGTTAGAAGAATGCTTAAATGGCTGGTGCATAAATCCTGGTGTTGAACAGGAGATGTGAAACAGAATAGACCATTTAGCCTCCTGAAAAGGAGCCTGTCGAGATAACTTACGTCAACTCTTTTCCCTAGGGTAAAGAGGATAAGATAAAGTCCAAACTCTACCTGGAGAGACAAGAGTTCCAGAGCTCAAACTAGAACCAAATCTATCTCAGGTTATAGGGACAAGAATGGGGCAGAGAACTAGAGATGAAACTGAAGGGAGCTAAGTAAAGGCAAGATTTGACCAGGAGGTAGGAAGCATGATAAATAAGTAGGTTGTGAGAAGGGCTTTTTTTTTTTTTTTTTTTTTAGAGAGAGAGATTTTTGCTACAGGGCACATGCACTTGCTGGAGAGACTGAGAGAGACAGAGAGACAGAAAGTGAGAAATCACCCCTTTGGGGGATGGCCATGCCACAATCCCTTATCCTCCATTCTCCCCTTGAGATCTTGGCCAGCATGAGTTTTAAGTCACTGGATCTGGGACTCGAACCGTGGTCGACTATGTGGGAATCCAGCAACATAGCCATTACGCCACCTGCTGGTCCTGAGAAGGGCCTTTTTTTGTAGACAGTTCTAGGTTCTCTAAAGCTCTTTTTTTAGGGGATGACAGCCCTATAGTCTATCAGTTGATCATTCTGGGCAGAGAATGAATGGATAACTCCCACTTTGACTTAGGAAACATTAGGAAATCTATTGTATTTGATAATAGCCTTGTTGGGCATTGGTCAGTCACAGTCTAAAGGACCTTGGCAAGCTAGATTGATTCTATGAATTTTCTCAGGAATTCACTTTTCTCTGACAGATTATTTTGGATAACCACAAGTCAGTTTTGAACCTCAGAAAAGGTGGCAAGATTGTCATGCACTTTTTGTTTTTGAGAGATTTTTTTTTTTTTGGTAGGGTACGTGTGCTCACCAAAGAGGCAGAGAGAGAAAGAGAGATAGAAAGTGAGAAATCACCCCCCCGCTAGGGGTATGGCTACATCACAATCCCTTTTTCTCCATTCTCCTCTCAGGATTTTGGGCATGCATGTACATGTTCCTGGCATGAATTTTAAGCCACCAGGTCCAGGACTCAAACTGCAGTAGACTATGTGAGAATCCAGTGACATAGTCACTATACTATCTGGTGGTCCCAATTGCCATGAACTTAAGAAACCTGCAAAGTTGAATTGGGGTTTTTAAAAATGAAGTAGGACTTAAAGTTAGAATCACGTAATTCCAGAGCAGATTGGGATCTTAATAGTTTTCCACCTAAAGTCTAATCTGGATTCCCCAGAACAACTATGATCTTACTTGTATTTTTATGCCTTCAAGAATATTTCTGTACTTTATAGTATTTAACCTCCCCTTCTTCTTTTCATATTAATTAACTGGATTTATAGGTAAACATTGAAGTTTGCAAGAATAACCTACCATATACTTTGTTTAGGCCCTATTACTGTGACCTTATTCATTAAGAGAATAAATAAATTGGGAAATTTAGATGTAGATGACAGTACATTTTTTTAAAAATCTAGATTTATTGCCAAAAACATGTGGAAAGTTGTTTTAAATTATGTCTTTGATCATTCCAGTGGGATATTCTTAGCCCAGTTAATAATACTTTTCTACAGTTATAACACACATGTAAGTAGGTGTGAAGTATTTAAAGAGTAAAACTTCAACTGTTGCTGCCAGGAAGCGTGGCCAACAGGGGCTATAGGCAGTCCTATCTGTACTAGGAAGTGTGGCTAATGGGGGCTACGGGAAGTCCTATAGAACCAGTGATACCTGCACCAGGAAGCGTGGCTAACGGGGGCTAGGAAGTCCTACAGAGCCAGTGATATCAGCACCAGGAAGTGTGGCTAATGGGAGCTATGTAATGGGAGCTACAGGAAGTCCTATTTATAGAACCAGTGATATCTGCACCAGGAAGCGTGGCTAACGGGGGTTACGGGAAGTCCTATATATAGAACCAGTGATATCTGCACCAGGAAGCGTGGCTAACGGGGGCTAGGAAGTCCTACAGACCCAGTGATAGCTGCACCAGGAAGCGTGGCTAACGGGGGCTATGGGAAGTCCTATATATAGAACCAGTAATATCTGCACCAGGAAGGGTGGTAACAGTGGCTACAGGAAGTCCTATAGAACCAGTGATATCTGCACCAGGAAGCATGGCTAACGGGGGCTATGAAGTCCTACAGAGCCAGTGTTATCTGCACCAGGAAGTATGGCTAATGGGGGCTATAGATAGGCATATTAAACCAGTGATATCTGCACCAGGAAGTGTGGCTAACGGGGGCTACAAGAAGTCCTATAGAACCAGTGATACCTGCACCAGGAAGCATGGCTAACAGGGGCTACAAGAAGTCCTATAGAACCTGTGATATCTGCACCAGGAAGTGTGGCTACCGGGGGCTACAAGAAGTCCTATAGAACCAGTGATACCTGCACCAGGATAATGGGGGCTATGGGAAGTCCTATAGTACCAGTGATATCTGCACCAGTTGGGGGACATTTTCAGGAGGCATTGAGAAGAAAAATGTTTATTTTAAGTCTGAATATGAACCATATGCAAAGAAGGACAAGGATATTCTGCTATTAGATCTTTAGTCTATCCTAAGCAAATGCCCAACCATAAAAACGAAGATGAAAAAGAGATCCTGAAAGGTTCAGGATAGATTTTCTTCGGCGACACCTGGTTCAGCTTCTTACCAAGTGTCTAGAGAGGAAGTGGCCTTAACCCAGGGCCAATGAAACATATTGAATAATATTTTTAGCCAATAATACATGTATTTATGTTTATAAATTAATAGAACTATGCTATTATTCTATTATCACTTTAGTTGAGAGATATAGGGTTAAGAGCCAAAGACACTGAGTTAATTTGTAACAGGTTTTTTTCTTCAGCAAGTGGAGTACCTTCTGGCTCATTTGCCTCACCGCTTTTTCTCATTATTTTGAGCACATGAGAAACACTCTTAAAACTCTATTATAGAATAAATCACAGAAATATAATTTAAAATCAAGTCATATTTTTCTCTACATAGAAAAAAGACCCAAACAATATCAGCACATTCTAACCAGTCTATTTACTCTGGAAAAAAATTATTTTTGCTCACAAATGAGCTGTTCATCCAATCTTGTTCTTATTATAGTTTAGGTCATATAATGAACTGTGAAAAGAATACCACATGCCAGTGTACCCTGTCCTCATACTAAACAGCTTTGGAGTACAATTATAGTAAGTGTCAGTTTGTCACTCCTGGTTTACAACGTGATTCTTGTGGTTTCTTCGGAGGTATCCAACTGTAACTTCGGTGCCATTAAGTCACTCTTTGTGTCTTCTTTTAGATACTGTTGGGTAGCTTCGAATGTTGGCACTTTTCCATATAAACTGTCATATATTATAAATTCATAGTACTCTTTGGTCGTAAAAATATAAATATTGGGCCAGTTGGGTGGGGTGGAGGTTAAAGCAACCAGATCCCACATGGCCAACTGTGTTGTCCAAGTCCCATAGACAGCATACAACAGCTTGACAAGCAGGCTTGGCCATGTGTCGAACATGCTCAAAATCCCAAAAGGAGAGTCGAGGAGAAGGGACTGCAGGGTGGTCATCCCCCTTGGGGGATGCTTTCCCACTTTCTTTCTGTCGCTCTCCAAGGAGCACACATGCCCTATAGCAAAACTGAAAAATAACAAGAAACAAGAATACGGGGAATTAAATTTCTAGATCACTTTTTCAGCAAGCAAAGCAGCATGATATAGTTCAATTGTGCAGATGCCACTGACCAACTTATTAGTAAGGCGTGGATCGGATGTAAGAAATTTTCTTTAAAAAAAAAAAAAAGCAAAAACCCTGATCTGGATGTGTCTGTCTTGATGAATTAGCTAATTTAGGCAAATGGTTCCAAGAAAATCAGATGAGTAACACGCATGCCCGAGGTGACAGAAGTCTGTGAATCATTTCTGTAAAAGCAGAGCCCGTCCCACTGGTCTCGCAGAGATTCAGGGCTCATTCGATATGGGATGAATGAAAACACTTGTGGTCTGCTGGCTA